>NC_060955.1:6975693-7123193 GCF_910589235.1 Vespa crabro
TAGTATTTATTATAGTAATATTTTTTGTCCATTATCCACATCTTATAATCCAACTTTTTCCATTCATATTGGCATCGATGATCGTAAACACTTTTCAAAAAATAGCAGACGATTTCGATCAAGATTACGATATAGCAACTACTTTGTTCTACTTTCATAATTCGAGTGCGGCAAACTTTCCGCAACACACGGTGCTTACCACTTCGTAATTCAGCAACAAAAATTGTTCGCCATTGGCGGAACGTGCATAGTTACTCGATCGAGTAAGATACATTGGTATGAAGGAGTAATACAAGAAGGAGGATTCACTAGGATATTCTTTGCGAAGTCGATCCGTGGGAAAAGTTTCTTCTTATTCTTCCTGCCAAATCACAATGAGCGTTCTTCTTTTACGAGTTGCTCGGTTATAATACCGGTCGTGTTCTTTTCTCTTTTATTCTTTTTCGTTTCTCCCTCTTTCTCTCTTTCTCTCTCTCTTTTTTTTCCTTCCTTTTTCCTCTTTAACAATTTTTCACTCAGAGAATCCACTCCTTTCGACTGCTAAACACAAGCGTGCTACACTTGTCATAGTTCGTAAAAGTGCCGAATTTGTTTGTAAAACGTAAGCCTCGAGCAAGATCCCGCAGAGCGTTACGGATTCTTTCTCCCTTTTCCACACTTTTTTTTTTGTATTCATTCGTGTTTCCCCGTTACATAGAAACCAACTCGTCTCTGTGATCTTTGCCGACACGTTTGCAACGAAGAAACTTTCGGTAAAGCTCTTCCAGTCACTTTACTGGTCTTCTGTGTCATCTCTATACCACCATCATCAACAGCAACATAACAACAACACAACGGACCCTCGATGTCAATCGTTCATCCGGATCGAATAAAACTCCCGCAATGAAAATGCTTGTAGCGTTTAGAATAAAATGGCAACTCCCGTCGTGCGACAAGACCTTACCTTTTCGTCCTTTAATTCACCGCTTTTTCACTGATTTATTCGATTTTTTATCCTCTGATATTCCTTCTCTCAGTTTTTAAGAAACGTTAAAAAATATATCGACTTTCTTTGCAATTCGTATCGTTTTTTTTTGTCTTGTACAAATTTCATTAAATTTTTATTAATATTTTATCGCTATCTTTATGATTAAAAAATTAATTACTTGATAGAAAGATGTTCAGTGACTTTTTCTTTAAAAAATGTATTTCTTCTTTTGCGATAAACTGATTATATAATTATGATTAATTAATGAGACAAAAGTAAAAATTGACAAGATTGATTGTGACAAGGTTGATTGTAAAAATTGACAAGGTTGATGTAAGTATATTGCATGCGGATCTAATTGTAAGTTCATTTATCTTCCTATGTATACTCGTACAAGAAAGTATTCGAATCTAGCATTGATAAATTATTACGCGTTTTTGTCACAATTTTTACCACCATTTTTATTTCGGTAGCAGTCTATTTCAGATAGGCCATTTGCGATATATGTTATATTTTCAAATCGCGTGAGTTAGACTTTCTTCGAAACTGAGATCGCACTATATGTATACTTATCACAAATTCTCTCTCTCTCTCTCTCTCTCTCTCTCTCTCTCTCACTCACTCACTCTCTCTCTCTCGGTTGAACCGATGAAGTATCGATCCTACCATTTTACTTCAAATTTTCCCCCCTAGTTTACTCCATTTTCCTATTAAAATTAAATACGTGCGTTTATATACGTTCTCGCGTTTGATTATAGAGGAAATTTGTATTTCATAAAATAATTTGTTTATTACTTCCTCCTTCGGAACTTTAATTTTCAAAGTTGTTCAATAAAAGATGTTCTGTACACATATAATGAAATATATTTATATCTACTTCGGAACATACAATACATACATATCAATTTATATCTATAGTGCTGTGAATTTGTAATCAATTAATGTGCGTCAACCAACAAAACCCTGACAAATATTTATCAAGCAGTTTCAACCAGTTCTATTCAAATAAACTCTCTATCATATAATTAATTCGTGCGAATTACTTCTCATTGATTATACATATCTACGTAATTAATCAATGAACCGATGATCTTTTTACGTGTCTAATAGAATATGATATAATGTATGTATTAAATAAAAAAAATTCTATCGAGCACTTTTATTAAAGAAGTCATGATTTATCGTGGTCAATCTAATTTTCGAAACAAGTTAAAATTAGTCCGAATAGATTTTTTATTCGATATCGTTCTGTAACATGATTTTGTATTCGTGAAAGATGCATCGATAATGGCGTCTGCATGAAACGGTCGAACAAAGGATTCGTTAGGCCGTTGTCAGCATAGCTGAAGTCACGAAAGCAATCGAAAGAGAAAGAAAGAAAAAGAAAGCGAGAGAGAGAGAGAGAGAGAGAGGTGATAAAGTGAAAAGAAAAAATGGATAAAGAAAGAAAAAGAGCATACGCAGGTCATTCGAATATCGCGACAACGGTTGCTTCGATTTTGAAATAAAACGTGGCAGCACGTTTTCGAAGAGGCCGGCCCTTTTTTTTATGCCGCGTTTCGCATCGTGTCACGTGCAGGCTCGTATTCACGCGGTACACGTTTCGGCTCGCTTTGGACACAGTGCACAAGAACAGAGGTGGTCCTGGTTGTTGGCGATGTTGCTGGCGCGAATGCTGTGGTAAGGGTAAAAAAATTCAAGTGGAAAAGCTGCCGTCCGCTTTTCAAAAGAATCCCTCTTTTAATTCGACGTACCGTAACTGCTGCTACTGTTGCTATTGCTGGTGCTTCTGCTACTGCCCGTCGAAAATACGCTTTTCTGTCTGCTACGATACGAGAGTTAAAACGAGGACCATCGTAAAATAACGACGAAGATTATTCACGAAACTGCAATTCAGTACCGAGAAAGAAATGCAAAATGTTTTTCCTTGTTAGTAAAATTTGAAAATATTATGGATGATTTGTAAATTGTCGTAAAGGATTTGTTATTCATGAAGATATCAACAAAATAAAATTATTCATGTTGATGAATAAGTACAATATGCATGTTTACATATATAGATATTATGGAAATAAATATTATAGTGTCAGTAGAGCTTGATAAATCTATATTATACGATTCATTTTTTTTGTTCTTATTATAGTTAGATGTTTACAATGAAAAGATAGAAAAGTTGAGTATATTGGTGCGAATAGATGGATCATATGCTTGAAAGAAATGGTAGGTAAGCTGGAGGAAGGAAAAATGAAAAAAAATAAAATGAAAAAGGTATGAAGGTAACGCCCTATATCGTGTTCCCCTGTCAAAACTTTTCCTTTCGAAGGAATATCTTATCGGAAGACGTCAAGGTGCCAGATACTCCGGCCGAGCGAATTCGTCTGCCTTCTGACGGAAGTCTAAAGATGTTCGATGAGATCTCTAACCCACTCTCCTTCCGATCTTGTGAAGACTTTCCGGAACGCAAGAAACCATTTCGTTAGATAAGAGCTTCCGAGAAAAGTCTTCGGATAATATATAGAGCGGCCGTGGCACCAATGAAAATTCAATTTCGATGCGCGATTGCCTTCCGATTTTGATACCTATGCGAACTTTTCCATAAAGTTCTGAGTTTAGAGTTACGTAGTACATATCTATGTATGTAAGCTGGGATATACATATGACCTGACTTAAAATGGATGGCTTTACGATCAGCCATTCGATATGACTAATATTGAATTGATAATGATGTTACAAAATACTTCGTTTTCACGAATTATAGATAAAATAAAATCCGGATAAAGTAATAACTACGATTTCGTAATGATTTTATAGTTTCGTTGATGTTCCATCAAGGATGATTATTCACAAAAGTCCAGGTATTTTGTATTTCGCATATATACATATATTTAAAATTAAATTAAAATTAAATTTACATATCATGAATCGACGTTAATTCGTACAAATTCATATTGAAAGTACCTACATCTTTTTCGAGGCCAGTCTTTATCTCGTTCATCCGATGCAATTTGGCAATAAACCAACCCTATTGTTTCGCTCATTTCGCACAATCCATTATTATATCCGTTTATTGAAACGCATTATGATATTATCTCAGCGAAATGTTAAATAAATTTCGAGGATACCAATGTAATTATACCGACCGTGATGTATTTTGCATTAATAAATAATCCTATTTATAGCCGATCAAAGATTCAATTAAATGTGGTAATTCTATTATCTGTATGAATAGATAACGAAGAAAAAAAAATAAAAAAAAAAAAAAAAAAAAAAAATAAAAAAACGAATTTTAAGAGATATGCTTTTAGCGTACAACATAAATACAGTATATATTATACTTATATTCATATATTAAGAAATTTCGAACTCTTCGTGTGTAAATGTGAATAGATTTTATTTATGATTAGAACATTGATTTTTATTATCACGTAAATAATGTTATCCACGGGCTTTGACGTGCTCGTCGAGTCTAAAAGTGGTCAAAGAGCTATCTTGAAACACGGATACTCACGGTCACATACAGAAGTATACATACATATACACGTAAGAGATTTAACCGATAGACTAGGTTTCATAGCGCAAACGCTCACCTTCATAGCGGTTACCGCATACATGGCTGCTCTTTTTGGCCGCTCCTCTTTCTTTTACATTCTCCACCCTCTGTTTTCATCGTTCACGTGGGCGTAAGAGTAATTTATTATAGGCGAGCCAATGAGACGAAGAAAAATTCGAGCGTGTCGTTATCTTTCCCTCTTCCTTTCTCTTTCACTATGAAGCCGGTTGGCCAGTCGTTCGGTGCTTAAAGCGTGTGTTCAAGCCATTGCGAAAGATTTTCGTGGTAATTAGTCAGCATCGATTCATCAAGGAACTATTTTCTATCTTTTGAAATTTCAACTCAGAAACAATCGATATATACGTGTTTATTTAACTACAAAAATGTTTATGTTATTATTTAGTAATAATATGAATCAATTAATTTCGTTATCAAGTTTTATATAACATTATATAATTACAAATACTTGTATAAAATTTATAATTACGAAAGTTTCATAGAGTTAACATCGTCGAACGTATTACTTTTACTGCGATAATGATGATTAACTGAATGTTGAATTTCGCGTGAAAATTCATCATTGTTCTCTTTTTAAATATCTATCGATAATTTACATGTTCTCTATTAAAATTTCAAATGAATTCAGCCGATCGATTTAATGCAATCTTTTATTAAATGACTAAACGAATGATCATTTTATACTAATATCAACGATGAATTTTGTAAAATCTAAATAATTCATTAATACGATCGTATGAAGAAGTGTCACAAAAATGTTTCATTTTTAACAATCCAATGGGAAGAAAAAACAAAAATAAAAAAGAAGAAAGAGAGAAATGGAAATTAAACGCATGTACAAGGAGAAGACGAATTTTCGAGAGAATTTATAAAATATTGATATCCTTCTCTCTTCTCTCTTCATCTAATTTTTGCTCGTAATTATCATTGACTATCGAAGAAAGTTCGAACGAAGGAAGGAACGAATGCGGTAGCTGTGGCTGACTCGAATAAAAGTGATTTAGTATTGTAGAACGAAACGAGCTAGAGCGAACAAACTACGCCCAGTATTTACAACCCGAAGCCCATAAACGACTTCGAGAATGGGATATGGTCGTATGGGTTTCTCACTGAACCAGAAAGAGAAAGAAAGAGGTGATCGGTACTCACCGATTGGATTTTGCGGATCTTTACTACCTTGTCTCTCTCTCTTTCTCTCTCTCTTTCTCTCTCTCTTTCTCTCTCTTATAGTTTTTCATTCTAGAAACGTAGTTAATTTATTGAAAATTCGATTAAAATATAGGAGTACATTCCTTTTAAATCGTTTTATCCGATGTCAAAGTCGGAATGTGGTTTAGTGAGGATTACAATATAATATCCAAACGAATGTGGAAATGCCATACTCGATAAGTGGCAATATTGTGTGGAAATTTCTACCCGTTTTACTATATCGTTGTAAGGACTTGTTAATTTGAACGAATTGATCAAACAATATAGAGGTATAGGTATCGTATTCTCTCTCTTAATTCAAATTTTGCAGACGAAGTTACGTGGCTTTAGTTGTACCTATCGGATGTCACGATTTAATCAGAATGTTTTTGTTTCTTTTTTATAAACGAGAATTTCTACGTTATGACGAGAAGTATTTCAATATTTCTATTTTTGGGAAAAGTTACCTAGAATTGGTAGTAATGAAATTGGATGTAATTAAATGAATTCGTTAATAGAATATCTTCGTCCTCCGTCATTTCTTTTTATTGAAATACGAAAGCTAATACCAAACGAATCACGAATATTATCGGCTTTCTATGTAATGCCTTGGCTGAATGATACGGTCGTCTAAAAAGTCACATCAAAATTGGCACGTGTTCGAACTATCTTTATTTCGTTAAATTAATGTTTATTAGCTTTCCCTTACAATTAGTTTCTCGTAAATTCGGTTCTTATTGCGAGGGTCTCGAGAGCGCGTGGGAACGATCAGTCTTTGGTAATAAATCGTCCGATGACTAACAATAAATGACTAACCGTATGGCGTCTGAATATCGAAGATACACGAGAAGAATGAAAATATTTTTTTTTTATTTATCAATTGCTTGTTTTCAAATAATTTATGATCATTTATGAAATCTGCTTGTTCATACGCGATGGACAATTTTTATTTTATTTTAAATAATTTATTAAAAATTGTAAAACAAGCGTTTTTTGTATTATCTTAAATAGAAGTTTTCTGTTTCTTTTAATTTAATATTAATTTTTGTTTTTCTTTTTTCTTTGTGTCTCGTTATAGAAAAATTTTTTTCATTTGCCGATGAACCAAATCAATTTTACACTTTTATAATTCTCCGACGTTATCTTACGTGACTTTTCTTTAAAATAATACGATAGTTTTCAGTCAGTCTTCCGCCATATTCCGACCATATGTTCGCGGTCGAGAGAGCACGTGGCATCCAAAAAGATCTTCCGACTGTTCCTTTTCCGATAATTCTCCCATCGTAGACACTTACGGAACTTAAGAAAAATTTCTCTCCTCTATTAGCATTCCTTTACAATATGATATTTCCCATTCGACACTGTTCTAAATCACAACAACAATGACAAAAAAATGTTAGTCGACTTTTCAACGAATTATATTTTCTCAGTGGAAAGACAGCTTGAATTTTAATGATTATTTTTTCAAATGATTAAAATAGAAAATAAGGATATGTAGAATACGTGAATGTACAATGTGTACTTAATTGTACGATTATCTGCTATTATCGATAGAGAAGAGGGGAGATAGAGAGAGAGAGAGAGAGAGAGCACGCGCGATTGGATTTCATTAGCTCGTTATGTTGCTGCTCGCATAATATGACTTTCTAAATGGACGTAAGGATGAATAAACATGGTAACTGTTCATTTGGAAAACAGAATAATTTGTTGATGTTTCGCTTTGAATCGTTACGATATATTCGCTGATATGAAATTTTTGTTAGTCTCTATTCGTAAAGTAAACGATATGAAGAAACTATATTTTGTTGATGTTTAATATGAACGAATAAAATACAGAAGAGAGATTATGGCGAAACTCGCAACGGACAAAAGAAACTTCGAGACGAAGATTAAATAAATTTAAAATGCTCTAACTTTTGACGTTAATGGAATATTCGATCTTATTTATGAATTTCTCCTTTCGCAAGAGTTTTAAACGGAAAATGTAATAAAAAGTCATAAAAGTGTGATATATAGTATTTCATCGTTAAATTATGCCTGTTATTTATATAGTTTAAAGAAGAATTATATTATAATTTTATATATAGTAATAAGTCTATATAGAGGGATAGTTTATACGAATAATACGATTATTTTGATATTAATCATTAATTTCCATTAGGGTGATATCATAACTCCATATTACCAAACAGCATTAAAAGTTTTGTATTCAGTAATTAATAGTGTTAATATAGGTGTAAGTTAATTGGTACGATATTTATTCCGAAAATCTCCACAAACATTTGTACATATTCATTTCATTGAATTTATCAAGTGGTCGCCTGAGTTGCTTCGATTTGTGTTTCGTTAAAAAAAGGTAATAAAAAATGTAGTGACATGCAGGGTTTTGCTCTCCGGTTTAATGATTTAATTTATTCGTGTAATTCCTTTACATGCATTTGAATTTTTATTGTTTTTTTAAAAAAATTATAAAATTCATATATAACTATTTTGTGGTGTGCGCTATTCTTGACTGAATAGCATGTAAAATGTTTAAATATGATATATAAAACATATGATTTACATTCATTAATAAAATAAACAAAATGACATATATAAAAAAAAAAAAAATAAAGAAAATTTGTGGATGACATTTAGAATTAATTCTATTATGTATTCTAATATCGGTATCTATGTATTTACATATGTGAATTCGATGAAAGCCTTCTATCAAAATTTATAGTTCGTTAATGAAAAACATATATTCCTAACGGATTCGATGGATCGATATGAGCATTGAAATTATTTTTCCATGAAACTTTCGCGTACTCGGAAAAGCACCCTGCATTACATTTTCCAACGAGCGTCCTTTAGGTCATTATTTATTCGTATTGCGGCGTGAGAACAGCGAAGTACGCTATTTTGAACTTCCGCATTTTCAATAATTCAATCGATCGCTGAAAGGTTTCAACTCATGCACGCATTTCAAAATTTGTTTTTTTGCTATTTTTATTTCTTTTCTATTTTATTTATTTATTTTTTTACCATTTTTTTTTATCCTATTCATCTTATTTTCAAGATTTTTCAACGCTCGTTTTCAAACAAGTTTCGTCGCATTAATTATGACTTTCGTGATTTATTAATATTACGAAAGTTCTCTAAATTTGTGAATTTGTATTCATAATAAAAAATTCTAGATTTTTATGTACGTTCTACGCGTAAATAGATATATTTGCATTTATATTAGGAGTAATCACATTTTTTTTTTTATATATAAGTATAAAAATGATTATAAGGTGATGAGAGAATTTTAATTTGTAAATTAAGATTAATGAGGTCATCAGCGCGGTTTAATACTTAACACCTTTTTTCTGAAGAATCATCTTTTCTCGATACTTCCTGTTCGATAATCATCCTCTTTCGTAGTTTTACGACGACCATGTGTTTACTAAGGAAGCTATCCTTCATCCAAAAGAAAACTTTCTCGCCACATTTCCTGGAGCGTGGCTCTCGTCTCTGAGATTTCATCAGTAGCAAGCTGAGGCGACCTGTTCGACATTATCCTAACAAAACTCTCTTGGGAGGATAGTACGCGCGTACTTTGTGCTTTTGACTCGTCGGTCGTGAAATTCGAGACAATTTTTGCTTTTTCCATCAGTCAGGTCTTTTTCTAAAATATTCTGAAGAGTCACAAAATCTGGCCACGTGGCGAAAGTATGTTCTTACATATTGTGCTTTTTTCCTTTTATTTTTTCCTTTCCTCACCTGCTCTACGCTTGAACAGATCTATTTGTTTCTACTATCTGTCATATTATATTTTCTAATGCAATTGCGATAACGACTAATGTAATAATCTTACAATTATATTCGAATAAAATCTTATTGATTGATTAAAAAAAAAAAAAAATAAACAAAATAAAAAAAAAGCATGATACATCGAGTAAACACATAAAATTTATATTGTATTGTCCGGAAAAGATTTTTTTTTTAAATCTTTAATTAATCTTTAATATCAATTATTTTGTATTGAATTTGAGCAATGGGGAACAAAAAGGCGTGGAATATAAAAGCTATAGTAATATGATTTCTCGTAATTCATTTAGGGATAGGATAATGCAGATCGTGACGTAGCACGCGTGTTCCTTTCGACGGCTTGCGGTACGCCGTAAGTCGAATGGATCCATGAGGTATAATGGTGAGAGGAAGAAGAGAGTGACTGTCAATAGGCTATCTCTCTCGGCTTTTCTCTCTTCTTCTCTGCCGAAGGCAGACACCAGCGGAGAACGATTCGAGGTCGCCACACCCTCCTGGCAAAAGTAGAATGGAAGTTCGATAAATTAACCGTGCTGGGAAAACGACAGAGACGTTATAATCCGAGGGTGTAATAAAAAGACGGGGCTTGGCGTTTTCATTCTTCGTGAGCTCACCTTCCTTCTTGATGATAATCCGAATCTTGGAAGGAAAAGAAAAAAAAAAGGAAAAAGAGATGGTGAATGTCCTGAAAAAAAAAAAAAATAGAAAGAGAGCAAGTGAGAAAGAAGAAAGTAAAAGGAAGTTTTTCAAATTTTTCTTATATTATGTCAATAGTTTCAAGTTTGATGATTATTTTTTTAATTTAATAATAATATTAATTTAATAATAATTTACTTTAGATGGATTATAGACATTCACAACGAATGGATGAATATAACAAATTAAATAATTATTAAAAAAAAAAAAAGATGAAATAAATTATTTTATACAAATTTGATATAAGAAATAGTAAAGAGTGTTTGTGAGACAAAGTCTTAAAATTGTGATTAGGAGAATAATAATATCTATACATAACAACTATTTTTATATATAACCTTACTATACTTTAATTGTATAACAAGATAAAAAAGGATGACACGTGTTTTTGCTCTACCTTCATTGTGATTGGTAAATCAGCGATGTGAGTTCGAGCAGATGTTGAAAGGAAAAATCGAGACAATGAAGGGGTACAATGGAAAAGAAAGAGAGAGACAGAGAGAAAGAGAGAGGGAGAGAGAGAGAAATACAGATAGATAGATAAAGCACGTTATGGTACGGTTCTCAATGACGATTCAAGAAATGATTTATAGCTTATCGTTAGTATTTGAAGTAATGCGAGCACGTCGATCGATCTCTCAAATTTGATGATTTTTATCGGTTAAAAAGCTGAGAGGGCGGGGAAGGCTTTCGATAAATTATGTTGGTCTATTCAAGTTACCCCGAAAACTGACCGCGGAAGATCTCTCTTTTCGAATTTTTTCGACAGTTGGAATGGTTCTTTTCCTCTTTCTCTCTTTCTATCTTTCTCTGTCTCTTTCTCTCCTTTTTCTCTCTTTCTCTTGGAATGATCGATAGGTCTTTTATTTCGTTCGATGATTTCTAGTTCTACGTATCCCAATTTCGAAAAACTGACAAAACGAGGATTCATTTCGAATTTATATGAAAATTTTTGCTATTTGCGTAATATTACAGTTTCTCTTTTTTTTTATTTTTTTCTAAAAGCAGAATTTGATATTAAAAAAAATGTAGACACTTATTTTCTTAGGAATCTTCGATCTTCTTTTCAAGATTTATGGACCTTTTCCTCAGAGATGTCGCCACTTCACTTTATAGAATCTAAAAGTTAGAGTGAATCAACCCCTTTCACGATGGATGATTGTATAATGCACTTCCTGCGGTGGCGAGTATAAAAAAAAGAAAAAAAAAGAAATATGAGTCTTGAAAACCGCGGTGGTCGTGCCGAGGTATATCTTGAGTTTGCACAACGTCGATTACAGAATTAACAAAGCTATTAAGTTAGTGCGAGGAGTTAACCCTGCGGGTTTGGTAATCTTATTCCCCCTAGTTTTCGAGTTGTGGCTATGAAGAGACATTCGTGAGATAAGATAACAAAGCAGAGTGTGTATGTGTGTGTATGTATGAAAGAGAGAGAGAGAGGGAGAGAGAGAGGGAGGGAGAGGGAGAGAGAGAGAAGAAGAGAAGAAGAGAAGAAGAGAAGGAGGAAGAGAAGAGCTAGAGCTGGTTGATCGAGTCGAGTAATGCATCCGTAATGAGAGCAAAGTCGATCGGTCCTTTTACGAGCTTGGTGACTATGTCGCCCAGAGCCACGTAGACATGACGTTATCGAGGTAACGCCGGTAAGACGATTAGCGTTGAATCCATTAGAAGTATGACTCGCCTCGGGAGCCACTCAAAAAGATCTTCGCTGTAGGTACGCGTACAAGCAACGTCGTTAAACTTGTACTTTTAAATACATCAAGATTATAGCACGCATTGCTTAACCACTAAATCAAGAAGAAATTAAAAGATCTTTTAGAGAGAAATCTACTGTCTTTGAAAATGATTATTCTCACGAAAAATTCGATTGTTTCTTAAGATTTTTCCAAAAAAAAAAGAAAAAAAAAACAATTTCATGATAATGTTATTTCTATTTATATAATCTTTCAATAAGTTTTTTATTATTTTTTGTTGATTGTACATATACCCTAGATTATTCTCAATCAATTTGATGATATTATCAAGCGTGGATAGGAAGAAAATATAAGTGAAAAATATTGTTTTTTTTTCATGTATCTCGAATTAATGATGTATTTCGAAGAAGAATAAGGTCAAAAGATTTTCGCGCGGTTAATCTTGATCTCTTGTACGTGTGTCATCGAGTTACAAGAACCGAAGGTATACTCTCGACGTTCTCCTCTCGATAGTCATCGTGATATAGTCAGAGATGATGGTGAAGAACGGTAGCGAAGGCGTAGCTTCCTTTCTAAGAGTCCTTAATGAGGTTGTGGCACGTAGAAGGTTGTTTTGGGTATCAGGTATCTGGCACGTTGAATCGAGGCTATAAGTACTGCGAGTACGCGAACTATGTCAGGAGAATCCGTAACCGATGATGACACGATGTATATTCTTATCGAATAAAGAGAGCTTACTCTCTTTCTCTCTCTCTTTCTCCCTCCCTCTCTCTCTCTTTCTCTCTCTCTCTCTCTCTCTCTCTTATTCTTTTTCTCTTTTTCTATCTAAATTATCTTTCATTCCTTCTATTTTAAATATCCCGCTCAAGATAACGTTTATCTGAAAATTCCTTTATCGATTTCAATATTATTACGAGATTATGATAGAAGAATATTAAATACTCTTTTTCGAGATAAAAAGAAGAAAAAAATGCAAAATTATTAGATTACATTGTTGAAAGAAAATTTAATTTTATCTTGTCAGTCACTAGTTTACTGCATTAACTGCCAAGTCGATTTTGCATAAATCGATATGTTCACATTTGATATTCTTTACACTGAATAATTCATTTTTATATTTTTTTAAAGCAGATTTTATCTTCGTTTTAATTGACAATATGTATGTATACCGCATATGTTGCCTATAAAAAGAAACATCCGAAAATTTTGTAATCAATTATCGTCTGTGACATACGAGCGTATTTGGTAACAGAAATTTTTAAACGATATCATTATCAGATTTTTCAAAAGATTGACGAGCAAGAGGTGAAGGATTACTTCGACGAAGAATGTACAAAATGGCCGTTGTTAAAGATGAAACTTAAAGTGATCGCTGATAATGGCTCTTTCTAGGTTGAATTTATTACGTTTAAGTGTAACGATGTAACGCGCTTTTCATGCTTAGTTGTAATTTTGCTGCTGGTGTGATGATAATTCTAGTAGTTGGTTTTCGTTCTCAGAGGATGAATCCTCCTGGTGACTGAGAGAACGACAAGAACGACAACGACGACAACGACGACAACGAAGATGACGTCGACAGGGTTGACGCTAATATGTTACGTTGATGCGCAAACTTGGAATAGACAACTCTGTCGCCTCTGGCTTTGGGATTGAATTAAATATGAATTGCGAAAGTTTTGGCGCGTTTAACTCGCGTGCTCGCCATGTTCGAGCGCGTGGCGTATGCTTCTGTACGCTCTTAACGTTCTCCTCGTAATCCCAGGCGTACTTCGTTACAGCTGCTTACCAGCGCATCAACGAGATATATTATAGCCCGAAGATCGTCACTCGAGAGAACGTTTTTATACGAGAAAAACTATGTCAATTGTATCCATCGTGTTACGAACCTTTATGTACATTTACGTACATATTTACATTCCGTGATGTGTTTTTTAATACAGCCTCAAACTATTAAGTTACATTATAAATATTAATATTTATATAATTTTATTTTAGAAAAAACGATGGATTGTTCGTTGAAATAATTAATCTTTTAAAGAGATTAAGAGTACATGATAAATAAGTTTTCAATAAATTTCCAATAAATTTCAAATGAAGTGTCAACAATTGAGGATTCAAATTTGTAAGGATGAAAACACTTGAAATTTAAACAAAAATAAACAAGTACAAATTATTAGAATCGTCGAGAGGGAGAGAGAGATAGAGAGAGAGAACGAGGATAGAATTATCTTAAATAGAGATTGTTCGACGAAAACGAAATATAGGACACAAATTACGTGGACAAGAAAGGAGACCATGAGTTTCGGTAGTAGAGTTTAACCGACTTAAGCAACGATCAGACTTGCCAGCATGGCGGGAGTCTAATGATGTGCCATAGATTTTCTTACTACGTCTTGGCAGGACGAGGAAAGATCAGTAAGGGCTTTGGCAAAGTCGTTACTGGAAGGAAAGTGGAGAGAAGGATGTTGTTATTGCTGCTGCTACTGAAAGACTAGAAGTAAACAGTCTCGAAGCTAATGGGAGCGCAAACTTTTGGTTGGCTAACTAGTAACGAGGTCAGATATTAAAACGACGGCTATCTTCACCGAGCTCAACTAAAAACAGTCAGTCAGCCAACCAGCTAGTTTCGTTTCTAGCTGGTGGGCTTCTTTTGAAAATATATGAAATTGGCGACATGGTGGGAGCGCGACAAACTCGAGATTATGCAGGGATTATGAACTTCCTCGAATGAGAGAAGCCTTCCCGACGTCGAATCAGGAACTTCTGTTTTCAGCAAAATGACTTCTTCCAGAGAATGAGTAGTCCAATCTCACCGTTCCCTTTTCTCCATGTTATTTTCCTCCTTTTTTCTTTTTTTCACTTCTTTTCCTTTTTAAATAATCTTACTGTAATTTTCTTTTTGATAGTCTTTATTACTGATTTACAAAAGCATTCCTACTTCAAACAAAAGATTAAATTTTTATTTAATGACAGATTTCGTATTCACACAGAAGAATGTATATAGGGTGTCACATTTTTAAAACGATCAATTGAAGTGAATCATTAGTAATATCGATATATATATATCGTTATGTGTTATATATATATATATATATATATATATATATATATATATATAAATATATATATATATTTATAACATCTTGATTATTTTTAATCATTAACATTTATATTTTCAAACGTTTTTTAAATTAATTAATTTATCTTATAAATTTTTCGGCATAAATTTATGTAAATAGTTATTCGTAAAATAGACGGACTCGATTGTCGATGAATAGGTTGAATAGAACGTTCATTCGTCATGATTCCAAGAAAATAGTAAAAAATATATTGAAGAACGTATGCTGGGAACGATATTAATGGTATAAATCGTGGCTCGGCATCTTCGCGAGAGTGAACACGGTAGAACATTTTCGTAAATAAGAAATTGCAAATGAGCGAGTTCCCGGAGGGACTGTTTATGCTCGTCGGCCTTATCGAAAGAGGGATTTTCCGGACGGCGTTCCCTCAGCGTAGCGTTTTGCTTTATTGCTCATTCTCCCCTTTGAAGGATCTCTCAGTATCAGTGCAGTGTAAGCACGTCTCTGTGCGAGCTTGCCTTAATCTTCTTCTCTGCTTTCTGAGAAAGTGAGAGGGAGAGAGAAGGGGGGGGGAGTTAAGGGAGAGTGAGGGGGTGGGAGAGAGAGAGAGAGAGAGAGTGAAGGGAGAGAGAAGGGCGAAGAAGGCATTTCGATTCAAGGAACTCCAACAGAGTTAGAGAGAAAGAGAGGGAGAGAGAGAGAGAGAGACAGGGAAAGGAAATGCCAAGAACATACCGAGAACTCTGCTGTGTTTAGCTGTATTTACATAAATTTACTATAATATGTATACTTGATGAACATCAAAGATACGCGCTCGGAGCGAGGTGCAATTTCTCTTTACGTTATAGGAAACCTGATATGCTCGCGTTTCTGAATGAAAATCGTGGTTAGACGAGTCAAATAGAGAAAGGGGAAATACAGATAAAGATGGAGATAAATATAGATAGAGAGAGCGAGAGAAAGAGAGAGAGAGAGAGAGAAAGAGAGAGAGGGAGGAAAGGAAATTATAAACTCGAAAATTCGTGTATATACGAAAATGAAATTCTCTGTAAGTAATCCCGAAAGATGATCCGTTAATAATCTTCCTCGTATACAACGATCACGTAAGATAAGGTCGACGGGAAATTTAAAATAGAAACGGAAATAAAAAATTTTCGATGATCGAAGGAAATAACAAAAAGAGAAAAAAAGAAAAAAAAAAGGATAACTATACGAGAAGTCATTCGATTCGAGTATTCTGTCAAGAGTTAAATTTACTTCGTTAAATGTGTAAATAGTCGAACTAAAGTCGAAGATATATACGAAATATTTTTGTAGCTACGTCGAAAGGCAAGAGAACGGAGTGTTACGTAATTCAAATATAACATAGATGTTAGTGACCTCCTAGCGTTTAAAAGTTCGTTTTACAGACGTTCAAGTGTGTATGGAAGCGTTTCGAACCGAAGGGCTAGAAAAAGAAAGAAAGAGAGAGAGAGAGAGAGAGAGAGAGAGAGAGAGAGAGAGAGAGAGAGAGAGAGAGAGAGAGAGAGAGAGGAGTGGAGCTGCAAGAGAAAGGCTGAACGTTGTTTCCACTCTGGTAAATACAATACTTGTAGAAGACGTTAATGAATGTTTTCGCGTTTTCCAGAATGAGCTAAGGTGGGGGAAGGTGACCGGCCAGGTCATCGGACGAATTGCTTGTTTTTCGGCAATTTCTTCGCTCTGGTTCTCCTCTACTTTTTCTTTTCTTTAGCCAATCTCTCTTCTTCTCTCTCTCTCTCTCTCTCTCTCTCTCTCTCTCTTGCACTCTCTTTCCGAACTCATCGCTATTAACTTCGTCACGAAGAGACTTGTCTGGCACGCGAACACTTTTCCACCTAGCGGGACGTTGATCGATCGTCTGTAAATTTTGCGGAATTGCTGGAGAGTGAGAGAGAGAGAGAGAGAGAAGGAGAGAAAGCTGGCATAGCTGAGACTACTTGAAGACGCCTTCGAGGTTCAGAGAACGAAGAGAATCTCTATTCGTTATCGTTCGACGGCCATTATTCTCTTAAATTCCAAAAACGAAAACTCCATCGTATCGTAGAGTTCGTAATTGTTTGAATAGACGTAAAATACGTTTCCTTGTTAAGTACTTCGTTTATTACTTACAACATCGCTTGAATGCCAACCGTTATTGTCGTAATTTTGCTTCGGGTTTCTCCTCTTCAAATTTAACCAAATGCTATTTGAAAATGCGTATATCTTAATTAAATGAATTAAGCTTAATCGCTAATATTGATTTGGTGCACACATTTTTTCAATTTATTAAAAGAACTCTTTCATTTCAACGATCGGCAATTAACGAAATTAAACGAACTCGTAATTTGCTTTGAGAATCGAATAATTTTTTTAATCATTCCTATTATTTTTCTGTAAATACGAATGAGTAACGCTGAATCATGGTTTAACGGATCGTAAAATTGATTTTATCATGACATGAATGTAATCATCGATCATTTTTCTTATTAAAGAGGGAAAAAGAATCGAAAAACGTTAATCCATTATAAGGGTGTTCGTACAAATTGATTATAATTTACAAGTAACGTATGTAAATCCATGTTAGGTTGGGTAAACCAAATAGTAAGGCCATCATCATTATTTAAAACTCCATGGTATCAGTGAGTTCAGGAACGTCTAGAAAAGGGCCGGCAAAAGATTTGGGGACAACGTATATTTGCACTGAGTGAGAGAGAGAGAGAGAGAGAGAAGGGATGTAATGGCTGCAGACCGTCACGTAACCGCGATCAGTTCCAGCTACTGCGAGAGCCACTGGCAATAAATCGTCCGGTTGAAACAGAACGGTGCTATTCTCCGTCTCTCTTTCTCTTTCTCTCTCGAAACAAAGCCGAGAGTGAAGGTACACTCTCCTGGTCCTCCTCATCCCTGGAGATGGAATCGTATCGGATGGTGGCGGCGTTGATGCGGAGAACCGCATTGTACTATGGACGGTAGAAAGGGATGCTGCGTGGTCGTAGGAATGAAAAGAAAGAGAGAGACAGAGAGAAAAGAGAAAGAGAGAGAGAGAGACACATAGAGAGAGAAAGAGAAAGAAAGAGAGAGAGAGCAGAAGAGTCGCACAATGCGATATAATATGAATATAATAATTTATGATGTATCGAGGCATCAGTGCAAGGTGTTGCCACGAACCAATTTCTCTCTCTCTCTCCCTCTTTCTAACGCGTTCAAAATCCACATTTTACTATCTCTCTTTATCTCTGTCTTTGTCTCTTTTTCTCTTACTTTTTCCCGTTTAGCTTGTTCTTGTCTCGGTGTTCGAACCCCACCACGAAAGAGCCCTTGCCCTTTCCTCTCACCTTTCTCTCTCTCTCTCTCTCTCTCTCTCTCTGTCTCTTTCTCTCTCTCTATTCTCTCTTTCACTTTCCAGTCGCGTTATCTACGCACTTCATATGTAACGTTGTTGAAACAGCTCGAGCTGACGCGGTTGAAACTAATGCGACCCGTCTCTCTACCGATCGGTCTTTCACCCCGCGGGACTCACTCTTGAGAGATGGTTGGGGTTCAGTTCGGAAGGGTGGCGAAGGGAATTTGAAGGTTTACTCACGGAGGGAATAACCGTTCGAGGAGGAGTTTGGAGTGCTCGATATACCAAAAAGTCGACTTCCGCTTTTTCGATCGATCGACATGGAGGCTGGCTGCCACTGTTGATGTCTATGTGTATGTGTATGTATGTATGCGTGCGTGCGTGTGTATATATATGTGTGTGTGTAGTTAGGTATGTACTTTGTTTTTTCGTAGGCATGCGAATGTCTGCAATAGGCGAGCGAGCAATCGTGTAATTGGATGAGAGTTTTTGCAGAGTCGACTTTACCTCTGTTTTTATAACCGTCTACGGTCTCAACGTGAAAAAGTAGAAGGTATGAGTAGTGAGATTGGGCGTATAACGAAGAAATTAAAATATTTGATCGTAGAAAAGTTCGTGGAAAAGTAGCTAATAGATCGATCATGAAGGGTTGTATAATAGTTTCGCGGATCGCACGCGAATTAGAGGCGGAGCAATAAATCAATCGTGGAATGAATCATTCTTTTTTCTTTTTTTTTTTTACAGCTCTTTTGAGCCCTTACCTTCGAATTTTTCGATATTTTTCATTTGATTTGTACGTCGTAAGTGCACACACATATATAACCATATTCATTGTATTTGATGATGATAAATCATCCAACGTCAACGTTGACAACCGTCACTATGGTTTTCGACAAATTTATATTATTAAGACTTATTGTACGTACGAGTGATGTGCGAGAGAATACGAGTTCTCAAAATCATTCGAAACGGAGCTCGTAAATCTTCTTCCGTACGTCAAAAAATACGTTTCACCGTTGTGGAGTCGAAAAAAAAAGAAAAAAAAATAAAACAAAAAAAAAAAAGGAAAAACCTTCGGAAAATTCTGGTCATTCTGTAACGGTTTAGTACAAACTCGTCGAACGTCTGCCAAATACATTTTTGCCTCTTCTAAGAACGTTCTTACGTTCCACGATAATCCCATTCGATGTTTCTTACATGACGTAGACGTTTGAAGGGTACGGTATCGAGATGGGCGAGAAATTTTTCTTACTACTTCTTTATCTCGTGAATACTCCTAGAATACTTTCTTGTATATTATGGGCAACACTATCGCCCTGGCTTTACACGGTCATCTCTAAAAGCATCGTTATTATTTCAGCTAGAATAGCTTGTACTCGCAACGGATTTAAACGTTTCTCTTTTTCGAAATGGATGCACATGTTTTTAGGTAGAAACGACATTGCGTTTCTAGTGAAACGAGACGTCCACGTATCTATATATATACATATACATATATATATATATATATATATATATATATATATATACATACATATATGTATCTGAAATTTTACAGCTCTATCGGGAACTAGGAATATTCATTTTATTTTTGAATCACTATTTACATTCGTACAATGTACAAAATGGAAAAGAATATAAATCGAACGTCCTTCCTCCCATCCTCCCTTCCTCTCTTTTTCGTAGACATGAAAAGGAAATAATAGCGATATTCAAGATATGTATATTAGTTAATATTTGAAGAAGTTCCTTCCCAATAAACAAATGCGAGAAGGAATATGAGTACATTGTCCTACCTGGAATTTTTATTCATGCTGTTATAGCAACGGCCAATTCCGTAAAAGTTTCATCAACAGGCAGCAGTGAAAAGATAAATGAAATTTGCGACCTCCAACTCTTTCACGACCGTCCAAGGAAAAGAAATAGAAAAAGAAAGATATAAATACATAGAGAGAGAAAGAGAGAGAGAGAGAGAGAGAAAGAGAGACAGAGAGAGACAGAGAGAGACTTACACAAACAAGCGTATAATAACACTAAAAAAGTACGTATAGCTTTTTACAGTTTTTAGTATAACGTTTATCTTCTCTCACTCTTTCATTTATCTTTTTACTTTTTTTTTAGTTATATGGAATTTATGTAATAGCAATTATTCTACATGTAACTTTATCTGATTTTTCTTCTTATCATATATTATTTTTTTCTACTTTTTTTATCTATATTGAGCTTATGTTCTTTTGAAAAAGAAAAAAAGGAAAAAGAAGAAGTATAATTCTCTTTCTCTCAACCTTTCCATCTTGCTTTCTTTCTGTTTGAAGAGAGAAAAGGGCTAGGAGACAAAAGAAGTAACGTACGTAATGCGCGACCGGAATTAATTACCTTGACCGGAAGGACTAATTTGCATATTACGAAATTAAAAAGTTTCGTGACTTTAATTTTGTCTCTCTAGCAACGAGCTGGATCCCTAATTTGCGCCTCCATAACGTAAGCTAAGCGGTCGGTTTGCAAAGTACTCGTTAACCATGTTTCTTTCTCTCTCTCTCTCTCTCTCTCTTTCTTTCTTTCTTTCTTTCTTTCTTTCTCCATTTTACCGTTCTTTTTCACCCTAACTAAATGTCCGTGAGTTCAGGAACAACGATGAGACATGTAATTTGTCTTCGTTCGTTTATTTGCCGCTTATATCGCCGCGTCAAAACTCCGCTTTGTCATTATACTGTGAGGGAAAATTGTTTAAGAAGGGTAGAAAGAAATAGATATAAAGATAGACAAAGGAAGGGAGAGAAACGCGCGAAGAAACAGAGGATCTACAAAATTCAAAGACATCGCTAGACGCTAGGAATAAGAAACCGCAGGGATAATGCGTTCTATGAAATATTCACGGCGAAGGATTTATATCCCGGTTGGATTTTTCGCGTCTGATTTCTTTCAAAAGTCCCATCATATTTTCTGGCGTTCACTCGGCGACGCGTGTACGTTTACGTTTCCTCTCGTCTTATGAATCTTTACGTAGCGAGCACTTCAAGATCTTAAATATTATCCTTACTACATATAGATAAGACATTTCGTTTAATATTTCTTCATGTTTATTTCTATCTTTGTAATAATCTCTCTGTATCTTAAAGGATGACGTAAGATATCAAACGGTAAAATAAAAAAGAAATTATCGAAGCAATAAGAATTGTTCGAAATATTAATTTAATTATATTAATTCGTGAAAAATAATGTGAGAGTAATACTCAGCTGACGATAATTTTTTGTCGGAACGATAGAAATGAAAGATACGGGACAATGTGATATCTCTCGAATGATATCGACTCGTGAAATCGAGCTTCTCAAAATGATATCTTGAAGAAGTAATATCGACCATTAAGCTGGCAACGAAATCTCGAATTGTAGTGGTCCTTCTCGCTCGCGGCAGTAGTATTATCAGCGATTCGAGGAGCAACCGCAGCACGCTCGATGTTAGTGTCAGCCGGTGCAAAGAGTCGACTACAATGGCGCTTTGAGGTCTTTCGAGCAAAAGAGTAAAGATGCTTCGAGGAAATGCGCTCGTTCTGAAGAGCAAAGAAGAAAGAAGAAGGAAAGAGAGAGAGAGAGAGAGAGAGAGAGAGAGAGAGAGAGAGATAGGAAGTAGGAACTTCGTACGGAAACGAGCTTAAGAGTACGGAAGCGAAGAGATGTCGAGAAAGAGAGTAGAAGAAGAAGAAGAAGAAGAAGAAGAAGTAAAAAAAAATATCTTGCAATATTTCTACTTGATACGGCATAGGATGAACGTATACTTATAGAATATATCTAGATAAGAAGAGAGTGGTATAGTTTATAAGATCGGAAAGCGCTGGATACTATTTTAGAATTTAAAGGCTTGGATACCCGGTGTATAAAGTATAAACGAGAGCGTGGAAAGACAGAAGAAAGATGGAGATGGAAATGGAAAGGTAGAAATAGAGAGCAAGAGCGAAATATAGATAATCTGAAAAGAGAAAAGTCGTAAAAAGAGTATAGAGGCGTGACCAACGAATCGTATGACACCGTCGTTTGACTTTGCAACGATCGAGATAGTCTCTTGACCTTTTACGCTTCTCCCTTCTTTTTCCTAGTTCCTTTTCTTTATTCTTTCCGACCATTGAATATCCTTGTTGCCGGAGTCGTATGACTTTCAACAAGCACTTAAAAATATTCTCACCTCTCTTCTTCTCTCTCTCTCTCTCTCTCTCTCTCTTTCTCTCTCACTGTTTCGTTCTTCTTCTTTTTTTTTGATTTTTGATTTTCTCGATATTTACGTACGAAGCTTTCTGTATCGAATCACCTCCATTTTTACAGCACTATTTTCTATATTGCCTAGCGCGTTCTATTTTCCGCGGAAGAAAAGGTAGACAATGACAGTCGGCGCGTTGCTCGTAACCGCCCTCTCTCTCTCTCTCTATCTTTATCTTTATCTCTTTTTCGTTCTCTCTCTCTTTCTCTTTCTTTCTATCTTTCCTTCTCTCGAGATCCCTACTAGCAGCAGCCTTTCCACTACTCTGAACCACCACGTTATTTCGCGAAACGCGTTCCTCTTTGGTATTAGTGTCATTGTTGCAGCCCGTCGTAGGCCATTTGCCTTTTACGACCGTTTAGGGGGAAAAGGAATCTCAGTCGCGCGAATTTCGTAACCCCACTTCGAAACTACCTCCAGCTCACCCTTTTGCTACAGCCGACGTTGCTCTTGTTCGCGTCCCGACGAAACGAAATACTGTTTAACATTCGATCTAGCGCCCGCGATAAATAAATTTTCTCAGCTAGGGAAATCGCTTTGCCGCTCGCTTTATAGGCGAATCTGTCTACATGACGCCTTTCGCACGAGCCTTTTTCTCCAAGAGGGTTAATGCATACCCTTTACAGTTACAGCTTTCTACGTGGATGCTGGAAATTAAGGTGGAACGCCAAAGCTTTCGGTCCAAAGGGCTCTCCTTTACTCCCTTTTGTACGTTCTCGTTCGAGTAAAATCGCTTTCATGGAAATTGGAATTTTTTTTATTTTTCCTTTTTCATCTCCAATGGATTTCGAATAGAGTTTGAGTGTTTTACGTACGAACGGTCAAATATATATATATATATATATATATATATATATATATATATATATGTATATATATATGCATATATATGTAAGTGTATGTATGTATTCATACCATATACAATTTATTATAGAAAATCATTGTGAGTGTATATTGTTAAGCCTTTTGTGAAGAATTCGTCAAAATGCATCGCTTTTAATTGACTATTTCATGGAGCAAGCTCCAAAAGTTTAATCCTACACGAGTTGGCTACATCACAACGATCTATCGTTTAACCACGCATTGAAATTAATATTGCAACAGATCGCTCCCCCGTTACTAGTTTCCGAGCACGATCGCGAGATCGATATTATCAGCATTGGCGGAGTGTCCTCTGGGAACACTCTACAAAATGAGGTCCATATGCAAAGTCGTAAATGACAGGAAGGTTGATGATCGACGTTAAAATTGTTCTACGTACGGTTTTTATCAACTGCTTATCATCATACGTATATTTTTTATTCAACCCCCCATCAGTCCTATAAAAATTTAAACTTAAAAAAAACCACTTTGGTCTGACTAAACATTCGTTTATTTATTCTCTAAGATTCATTAAATTCAAAGATATTCTAAAGAGAAAATTAAATCATTGCGTTGTACTTTATCCCGTTAGAGTCGAAAGAAAGTTCTTACAAACGCTTGTAAACCTTCGATGAGAAGGGCTAAGAAAGGATTGGCTCACGGACAGAGTTACTTTGTTTGTTCGTACAATAAGCAGATGGAACAGTAAAGTGAAAATAACGATTAACGGGAAGAATATGAAGCGAGAGATAAGAAGAAAGGTCGCGATATTGGATGATGAAGATGAAAGCGAAAGATATGGGACATCGTAGGGGACAAAGAAAAAAAAGAAAGAGATAGAAAGAAAGAATAGTTGTCGCTCATTTCTTTTATAGGCAAAGAGAGCCGTCGCATTTTTCAGCTTGCGAACAATGTCGTCCTTAAATGGTCCCATCAGAGTTTTACAAGGGAGTACTCAAAAAACCGATGCAGAAAAGGGTATTACTACTAGTCGGAGAAGGACAGCATCGTTAGTTATGAGGACTTAAAGGTCGGCAAAGAGGGTCGACGGATTCGTCGTCCCAGAATTAATCCATGGATGACCCTAATGGTCGAAATCTGTGGATGAAAGGCGAACGTTTAAGAGTGTTCCATTGTGTTTTTTTCTCTCTCTCTCTCTCTTTCTTTCTTTTTTTCTCTCTTTCATTCACTCTCGCTTACTCTTTTCGTGTCTTTAAATGCGTAGGCGTGTGGCCTGGCACATTAGTAAAGGAAGAAATTTATCTTGAAAATATAGGGAAATTCGATGAAAATTTAAACGATTATAGCAAGACGCCTTTCGTCCTGTGAATAAAACGATTTTCGTTGAACCTTTTCCGGTATAACATTTCTTCTGAATATTTGAAATATCCAGCCGTTGTGGTTTAAAAGATGCGGATATAATGGTTATGAAAAGAGTCTTTTCATCATTCCCGACTCTTAATACGATTAGGAGAGTGCGTGCTCTTTATGGATATTGGATTTACGGACTTTTGCATTCTCTCACCTGCGTCCATCTGGTTATGTTTGCATCTCTCCTTGATGTTGCTATCCGTTGTGCGACTATAGCCTCTGGGAAGTATATGTATATGTATACTCTGGGAAATAGGAAGCCTTTGTCAGGTATTTTGAGGATTAGGCTTGTGACTCGTGCAATGACCTGCTGTAAAGGTATTCGTCTTTCGTTTAATATTGTCACAACTTTGTGTTTTATTTCTGTATATATAGAAATATATATATAAATATATAAATATATATATATATATATATATATATATATATATATATATATAGGAATGAATAAGCAAAATGGAGATTTGATAAATAAACAAACTTATCAAAGTTGATTTATGAGTTAATAATAAAACAATAATCGAAATAATCGTTCGAAATGTCATCGGGAAAGCGCGATACGTTTTAAATTGTCAATGGACGTAATCGTATTATATTTATTGACTTTAAAGTGTTCTGCTTTGGAAATGTCGAGCGTATAACGTTACATTAATTTACTTCGATGAAACCCTTTCTGTTTCGAACGAGCGAAAAAGCAAGTTAAACGTTTTGAGTATTTTTATGACATCAAAGGATAGTTGTGCCGGGGACTTGTTTCAATAAATGCAAAAACAAAATGAAAAAAAAAAAAAGAATCGAATGGTAAAACGATTCTGTAGAGATCTCTTGAACAAAGTTACTTTCTAGTAAAACCAACGGAATGAAAAATAACGTGGATAAATAAAGTATTTGGTGAAACTATGCTCGCCACGGTGCAAGCACAGGTCGATCGTTGCTTTCAACAGTTTTACACTCTTCGTAATTTACTAATCCGATTTACCTAACTAACGAGTCGTTTTACTGTCCAAGCGCTCTCGCCATCATCATATTTCCATCGTGCATTAATGATTTAAACGATACGAAAATCGGTACGTTATCGTATACTGTTATCCGGCTTCCGCGTAATTCTGTTTTGCAAATGTGGATATAAAATTTGCAAATGCCTGTGATACTGCACATCTTAATTGGTCGTTGGCTGTTCTCTCAAAAAATAATGATAATAAAACGTTGTCGACATTTTTTCCTTTTCTTCTTCATTACATTTTCCATATCCTTTTCCTTTTCTTTCTTTTTTTCTTTTTTTTGTTTTTTTGTTTAAATCTATTTTTTTTTTTTTTAACTTATTATCAGATGATTTAGTTGAGACGAATTCTTGTAAGTGCATAGATAAACGTCGAAAATTGTTGAAAGAATTTCGTACATTATGTCGTGACGCCATTATGTTTTATGCCCGTGACATCGACTTAATTAGAAAATATTTGACTCTCATAAAGTCTTAGGTATTACCTTCTACTTGCATGCTAAAACGCATTATTCTATGTAGATGTGCCACCATCGAGTTCTAAGCTCTCCAAACGATGGAGCATCAACATTGACCCTTGGATCCTCTCATCGTACCTCGATAGCCTTTTCTGAACCATCTAGGAATATTATAATCTGCTCGTAACTCGTCCAAAGAGTACTCTTCCTCTCTCTCTCTCTCTCTCTCTCTCTCTCTCTCTATCTATCTCTATCTCTATTCCTTTCAGTCTCTCTATTTTATCACTTTTTTTTCTAGCCTTTACCAAGCGTATTTCAACTCTTCGAGATTTATGGCATGTTCGACAATGCGCTGACCTTCGACTTCTTTTGTCGCAAAGGAGTCGACACGTTCATGATATTGATTTCGATTCACTGATATTACACCTTACGGAATATTTTTCAAATCTATTCTATCTTTATTCCCGTTTGAATCTATAAAACGAGATAAATCTATTCCTGTCTTATTCCATACTTTTTAATTAACGTTTGAATAACACAAATTATACGGTATGTATGTTCAATAGTTATGAAATATTCATATAACAGTGATATAAAATCCATTGTAACAGCGGAATAAAGTAATAAATGGAGAAGCATAGAACAACAGGTTATATTAGCATTTCCGGGTAAATAAATTATATAATTGTTGAGGATTACTCGTTTCGATATAATGTAATTAATAAATTTAATTATTTCATTGTTTGTTATAATTTCGTTGTTTCGATACAGATTTCTAAGTCTATGTTTGAGAATAGTAAAAAGAAAAAGAAAAAAAAAAGAAAAAAGAAAAAAAGAAACGGAGAAAAGCGTACAAAGCTTGTAATACGATAGTAAAGTATGAATAAACAACAGCAGGTTCCGTAGCGGCAAAGTATTAATAACGGAAGAAATGATCGTCGAATAATGTGACTAGCGTACTTCCTGCGTGAGAATCCTTGCGGCTAGAGGATGAGGAGGATGAGAAGAGTGAAGAGGATCGGAGAAGTACAAGCCGAGTCATTGTATTCAAAAGGTTGCGTCTTGCGTTTACCGCATAACGTGGGTACTTAATGTTTCCGTCATATTTTTCGAAATGAATGGTTTTGATGATATACATTCATACGCTGAATTTAACATGAAAAGACGAGCCTACTGACGTTTGTGTTTGGGAATAAATCCTACCCTAACAGATGCTATATATTCTAACATTTAATGTTGTTAAATTTTAAAGGTCGCTTAATGAACGAATTCATTTCTACATCATATTTTTAAAGTAAAAGAAAATAAAAAAGGAAATAAAAGGAAAACTTGACAATAACACTACTGTACCAACATTTTATAAGATACTGTATAATTAGTTTACCAAAATAGGACAATTATTCTGTGATTACGATTCAGAAAAGTGATAGTCGTAGTTTTATTTTCTCTCTTTTTTTCCCCCTCTCTCTTTTTCTCCCTCTCTCTCTCCCCTCTTTCTCTCTTTTACTTTTTATTTATTCTTTTTTATCTGTTTTATGAAAATAACAACGTATCCGAATAATTTTACGTCGAGCAAGGATATAGAGGACAATGTTGAAAGGGGGAGAAGACACGGAAGAAGGAGGACGAGGAATTTGTCAGCTGGAACGGCAGCTGCCGTCCCGCCCGCCGCATGGAGCCGGTAATTGTAACAATTTAACGATTGTGCTTCGCTATAATGGAAGCTACGCGCGTCGTTTCGACGCGGGAGCAAAACGGGCGCTTGGTCTGCCCGACAAGCGTACATATATGTATCTATGAGTTTCGCAGTTCTCTACTACCATTACTCTGAACTTGAGCCCTCCCACCAAAACGGACGGATCCTCGTAGAACGTGAAAATGTGCTTAGCACGAGGGGATAATGGAGTTTCGCGCCCTCTATTCCTACAGTAAAACCGTAGACGACCCTTTCTTTCCTTCTTTTTAAGGCCTCTTTTCCGAGCGATCGTAGATCAGCATAAATCAGACGTGAATTCGCTCGACGAGATTAACGCCAGTCGAACAAAGCCCTAATTCTTTTCAATTCCATCGGCTTCCCTGCCTACCGGAAGTTACGATTTGGCGAGTTGCCTTGTGGCTACGTCGACCGAACGTTACTCAAATTGTGGTTGCGGTACTTCTTGTTGACCGTGAAAACATTTCGGCTAATAAGAAAGATGATCACAACGCTGTTGTCCTTGTTATGGAAAATCTATGTTAATCGATCGGTTTACCTACAAACCGCTAGACATTATTGATCTGATAAATGGTAAAATAGTATGATATGATGATATTGAAAGGTACATCAATGTTTCAAGCAAATTCAGGGATATCGTTTAATTCGTTCTATTGTTATGTTTTTATAATTATATTTAGATTCGAAATGTTTCTATTGTTATTTAAAACAAATAATCTATTATTATCTTCTATTGATACTTATATTCCTTTATTCTTATTATTTAATCTATTATTTCCTTTTATTGATATCTTTATTCCTTTATTTTTATTATTATATAAAATATAATATAAATGAATCGTTTTTTTTTTACTTTTCATTTTTACGAACATTTACTTTTTAAAAATAATATCCAATTTTCAATGTAATCAGACAGGCAAAAGTGTACTATGCGAACCCTCCACTTCCATACTTACATTAATAACTTTCTCTTTTTCTTTCTTTTCTCCCCGGTCGACTAGATTCATATATGTATGCGCGAACGTGCCAAATGGAAAAAAGAAAAGACACAAAAGGGAGGTGCACGTATGCCGATGCTACAGGGGGTGCTCTCTGTATCACAGTGCAACAGTGAAAGCACACGCCTATGGGATTCAACAGTCCTGCCTATTGTCAGCTTTTCCGTCGATTCTTAATCTCGCTCCGAGATAAACTGTATTGATTGTACTTCTGTGTCCCTTGAGAGAGAAAGAGAAAGTGAGAGAAAGAGAGAGAGAGAGAGAGAGAGAGAGAGAGAGGGAAAGAGAAAGGGCCACGCATTACTCTCTCCCTTCCAAGCCGTCTTTCCTTCCCTTTTCCAAGCCATTTTGGAGGACCACAACAGAACGCTACTCTGCTATAACTCGTAGAGCAAGCGTTATTGAACCACCATGGTGAGATGCCATTCCGTTCTTCGTTAACACCCTCTCACGAAGACACACCGAGTTCTATGCGTCCTTTGCTTCATTCTTTGTACGCGGTATGGCGATTTATTGGCACAGTCAATCCCCAGTTTCAGGAATCTCCATTACCAGCCCTTATAAATTATCCGATATCGCGATAAGACGGTTTCTGCCTCTCTTCCTTTCTCTCTCTCTCTCTCTCTCTCTCTCTCTCTCTCTCTCTCTCTCTCTTTCTGCAGCTCCTTCATACGCTTGGTTTCTCGAAGAAAGGAAATATCGACAGCATGAGAGGTTATCAAGGTTAAGGGACTCCTCGACCGTTCATAAGTTAGGTGAATCGATTTATCGGGATTTAAAGGATTCATTTTGATCTTTCTCTTTAAATTCAGTAAAGATTTTTATTTTTTTTTATGTATATATAATAATATATATTAATATTTTTCTTTTTTTCAAATGAAACAAATTATAATTCTGTTTGCGTTCAAGACGTTTGGTATTTTGTTAAAATCGATCTAGAAAGAGAATTTTCTAGTATCGTGCAAAAGCGTAAGTCGTCTTATGGAAAAACCGTTTAAGGTTGAGAGAAAGTTATTCCAGGAAGAAAGGTAGAATGGGTTTTCGTTTGGTGCAACTTTCGCGTGAAATATTTAGCAAGCCATTTTGAAAAAGTCGTGTCTCGCTGGACTCAAAATCTCGTACGAGTATGTTGCGTTACTTTAGGAAACCTTGCGAACGAGTCTTGAGACTTTCCCGTTTAGTATTTTCGCAAGGTAGTAAGGTCGACACGATATTAAAGTATTTGTCGTTGCAAAAAGGAAAACTTATACGTACGATGTGTCTTTTTCTTTTATATTTTTTCTTTCCAACGCTTGAATAAAACACTTGGATTCTATTTGTCCTACGGCAGATGCAGACGTTTTTTATTTTTGTTCGTGTATAATCATGTGTATCGTCCTCGATTTTTCTGGCTCGTTTATTTCGTATATTAATGACCCGCAGCTGTATAACGTATAGGAACGATCGAATTAGTAAATAAGTAGTTAGTATATGTAGATATTCGATCGTTAAAAAATATTTCAAATAATCTCTCAAAGAATTCGTAAGAGTTTAATGAATTTCGTATGTTTCATGAATTATAGGCATATCCGATAAATAATCGTTGAATCGACTGGCATTTTGAAAGAAAAAAAAAAAACAAAGAAAAAAAAGAAGAAAAGAGCAAAAATCGAAGAGTAAAAAAGTCGATATGCCGGGGATATTTAAGCTGTATCGAATTTGGATTATTAATAACGCCATTATCAAATATTTACGTTTTACGTATCGAGCTTGATCAGGTGCAAAATGCGGTCGGCGTTGCTTTTACCGCTCGTTCGGTTTTAATGACGAAGCGAGAATGGAGGGAGGAAAGATAGGGTGGGTGAACGGAGGGTAAACGATGAACCCCGGACTGACGGAGGTAGTAGAAGAAGAGGAGGAGAAACAGGAGGAGTGAACGAGAGTGCGAACGAACAAACGAAAACGAACATTGGGCGTGCCAAGCTATAATTACTATTAACAATAGCATCCTCCACCAACAAACAATAACCTTATTAGCATAGTCTAGCCTGCGAGCCTTTCTCACCTTGCGTTACATTTACACGGATAATGTGCATAGCTCTATAGATATGTTAGTATGGGTGATGGTGATGGTGATGGCGATGGTGATAGTGGTAGTAGTAGGCTGGATGCTGTTCTCGTTGGAGCCGAGCAAACATAGGAGAGTAGCATCCGAGTTCTGTATCGTTCGATCGAATCTCCATTAATTTCAACGAGCTCGCCCGTGGCCGCAACATTTTTCCGCTCTCTCCGTTCTGCATCGAGCCAGAATTAATCTTCTTTTATTTTTTTTTATTTTTCCTTTTTTTCTCTCTTTTCTTTCCTCCTATCTTCTATCTCTTCTCTCACAGTCTTTTTGTCTTCTTTTTATTTTTCTTTTTTTTTTCTTTTTTTGTATTCCTTCTTTTTTATCCATCTATCTCTATCTTCCTTTTGTGCATTCCGTTGGAAGAAATAGCCGTGGAAGCTCTGCTATTTTTTCAACGGGACAGTACATTATTGAGAATCTGCGGTTAATCGATTGTCCGACGCGTTATCGATATACGCCCTTATTCTCTTTTATTTTGCCTTCCTAAATACCAGATCGTTGAGAAGATTTAAGCGGTCGTTTAAATAACGCCGGAACGATGTAATGCGTCTAATAGTCTACGTTTATTTAATTATCGAAGAATGTGAAATTATATCTTTATTTTTTTCTTTTTTTTCAAGATATAATAGTATTATACCAATGTAAGTAAGGATAATAGCAAATATAATCGTATTATAATGTTACATATTTATGATGAATACATTTTTTCGGATAAATTACTTATGTCTTTTTCAATATTGATACATAATTCTGAGATCATAAAGATGAGCTCACACGACGAAACAATCGTACCTCCTATAAATTAGTATAAATTATATTACGGACAATAAGAACGATATCAATAACAAGACATATTGAATTAGAGTTTTGCAGTTTTTGAACATTGTACTTTTATAGAAACCTCTATAGTGCCTTTGCAGTTTCCCCCTTTGTATCGACTTCGAACATTTATACGATCCTTCGATGTTCAGAAAATGCTTTGTGTTTGGTTAGGTCATAGATACAAATGACATATGCACGAGGTTAAAGTGCAGGATCGATAATACATACATAAGTAAAAGCCATTCTGAAGTAGTATTCTCGCGTTGTCATTGGATACGTTCAAATTCGTAAAATAAAAAGACTTGTAAACGATCGACAACTGTTTTCTTTTTGTTAACGAATTTAATTATACGATGATTTTTATAAATGTCGTTTGTCGTAAATATTCAAAAAAATTGTCTGATATTGATCTCACGTATAACGCATAAAAGTTGTTAGAACAAATAAGAATGTATGGGACGTGCGAACATGTAAAGATGAAGAAATATGAAATAAGACAAATAATATGAGAGAGGTAAATAAATGCTAAAGGAGAGAATTTAAAAAGTTGCGTGCACGCAAATTATTTAATGTATCAATATAATATACATATATATATATACATATATATATATATACCTATATATACCTATATATATATATTTATAATATATATAAATATATATATATATATATATATATATATATATATATATATATATAGTTTATTTTATAAAGAAAAATATATCTTTGTACATAATATGTTATCAATGTAAAAAAACCCGGAATATCTTTATACGCGTTAATATTAAGATTATCCAATGAGAAATGATCTCTTTTATTAAAACGGTACATATATTTTATGACAAATTTTTACTTTTTTTAACAAATCATATATAATTTACGACGTATAGGAAATAACTCTTCGGTCATCTGAACCAGTATGTAATCAAAGAATATTGTTTATTATCGGTATTGCGTCAACTCTGCTATTTTTTTTTTTTTAATGCATATATTATTAAAAATTTTCTCTTTAATCCATCATTCATGTTTTCTTTTTTGCATTTTATCTACTTTCGTTTCGACGTAATAACTGAAATCAATATAGTTTTAGTTTCCAAGCTTATAATTTATACGGAGATCGTAATGGCGCGTAGAAGGGCGAAACTGTGGTACGAGATGGTAGCTCCGAAGTCTCATTTATTAACGCTGTAGATTGCATCGTTTCCTCGCAAATGCTTCGATGAGCCGCCTCTCTTAGAGGCCTCTAAAGTTCTAGTTAAAGCAATCCAGAATTGCTTTGGCTTTGCAGACAATAGGATCCTATGAATGACTAGATCATCGCAAACTTATTGGTTAATTAAACTACACCATTATGGTCATTTTTTTATCAAACATAAATAAGATATAAGTATTATGTTATATATATATATTATATATATATATTATATATTATATTATATATATATATTATATATATATATATATATATATATATATATATATATATATATATATAGTGTTTGTGATAGTTTTTACTTTTAATAAAATCAATACGAATAATTATTTTTAGCTAAAGAATTTGATTAGTTCAATTTCGTCTAATAAGAAAGTATATAGTATATAATTAGGTAAATAGATTTCGATTTATCTACATGAAAATAAATAATGAAGATGATTCTGTATAAAGAATTTAATTATATAGAATTGCAATATTTTTATTTTCTCTTTTATAAAAAGAGAAGATGTTCTCTTGATAATGCAATAGAGAAAGTTACTCTTGATGAACTGTTTTATTTTTCCTTTAAGAAAGATTGAGAGAAAGATATAGATAGAGAGAGAAGAGAGAAGGAGGGAGGAAGGAAGAGAGAGATGAACACGACAAAGAGGAAAGCAAGATGAAAGTAGACGGTCGATCGTCTCAGCCGAGTTTTATCGAGAACGAGGAAGTTTCCTGTCGCTTTTCACTAATGCCAGAGTTGTTCTCTATGGCGACTCGTTCCCGAGTATCTTCGCGCTCAGTTATTCGCGCGTTCGTAACCTAAAATCACGAAAAGCAGGACGCGACCAGTCGGAGCGTGGAAGAAAAGACAATAAGCTTCGGATTTGTTCGAACGAGGATCCAGAAGAAATCTACGAGGCACCGGATTGAAAGCACAGTGCCAAATGGAACGCAAATACAATGAGTATAAGAAAAGGAAGAAAGGAAGAAAGGAAGGAGAAAAGAAAGAAATAGAGAAAAAAGAAAGAAGAAAAGAAAGAGTCTTTTCGCGTCTTGGCTCGATGCGGATTCCTGATAAAAGCCAATAATCCTCCGTGGCAATAGAAATCTTCAGAAGGCCCTAGTACCGGCGTTAAGCGGACATTTCATTGAACACAATTTTGCATTGATGCACGTAATTATACGTTTTAGATTTTTCTAATAAATGTTAAAATATAATACGACATGTAAAATTATATAAAAAAATTCTACTTATATATATATATATATATATATATATATATATATATATATATATATATCAGAAATAATGAAGAAGTGTTATATAATATAGACATATCATATTTGTAAATTATCCTTTGTAAATTATAATAACATTGAAATTGCCTGTTTTTCTTTTATTTCTTTTTTGCTTGTATTTCTTTTTCTTGTTTTTATTACAAATCAGAAGTTATTAAATTTTGCCATATCCCAATAGTAATATCACATTTAATCCCAATAATTCTCTCTGTCTTAAAGTTCCTGAGACGTGAGTTTCTAAAACTAAACTCAAGGTAATAAAATATTTGATGATAGGGCAATTCAAACAATGATTCAAATCCGTTGCATCATATACATCGTTGGAATATTAATTGTTTTGCTCGTATTCTTTTATATTTTTCTACGTTATTGTTGGTGATGGAAAATCGTGATTTTGGTGGTGGTGGAAATGGTGATGGTGGTATACGTCTTTTCGTTGGAAGAAAATCTCATGAAATTCACTGGAGCCGTGGATGTTATCTCCGATCTCACTGGCTTGCACTTGGGAATGATTATCACGAAACACAGTATCACGTGTATACACATATATTTTGTGCGTCACGACAACCACGGTCGAGTAACTCCGAGTCGAGGAGGATGTAGTAGGTTGTAGATCTCTGCGATGCTAATTGAACGTGGGACGTGTGTACGTCGACGTTGACGTTAGCAGCGTGTTTTCAACATCACAGTGATATTTTATACTGTCGGCCGGTGACAACGAGCGCAAATTCGCTTTTCACATTGTCGACTAGGTATTGTACGAATTTAGTTACTTTCGAAAAATGTCTTTTCCCGAATGCAACAACGTTCACAAGAATATAAAGAGTTTGTTCTTATTGCATTTCTGATGATCAACAGATAGCTCTCTTCTTTTTTTTCTTTTTGATTACATGACTATCAACGAAAGTTACTTTCATTCGATCCAAATTGTATATTTTTGCTGATCAAAAGAGATATTAGTTTTCATGAACGATATTAGAATTTTCCCACGTGTTGAGATTTATGAAAAGGACGTATTTACTTACATTGATACATGCATCAAGATGCTCATAATTTCTTGGTGATACCTACTTGAAATTATTCTCTCTGTCCGTTTAGAATTCTCATAAGTTTATTTCAATTTAGCTTCGTCTCGAAGCACCTCCTTCATGTCCTGCGGCTTCATCATTGTAAACACAATTTTCTTCTCATTTCCTCGAGTGAGAAAAAGAGAGAGAGAGAGAGAGAGAGAGAGAGAGAGAGAGAGAGAAAGAGAAAAAAGAAAAAGAGATAAAGATAGAATGGCAGAGAGAAAAAAGAGTTTGAGAAAGAGACAGAAGGAGAAGAGAAGATTTATAGCGTAGGAACGAAAAGAAATTTCCGTGAACCATGGACGGCAGACGAAAGAAAGAAAGAAATAAAAAAAAAAAAAAAAGAGGAATTCATCGAGTCTTAATCTCGAACACCTCCGCTCGCAGCAACGACCAGCTGGAATTTAAACGCCCGCCCTTATCCAGGTGTTCTACCATTTTCTTTTAAAGCGTACTAAGATACCACCGAGTGGAATAGAATATGCGAGTTAAAATAGTCGTGAAACCGGGAAAGAAGATTTCCAGGGTGGGTGGATGAACGAAGAAAGAGAGCTCTAAAGAAAGAAATGATATCGGAGAAAAAGAGAAAAACGGAAGGGATGGAGATAGTTTGAGGAAAAAGGAATGAGAAACAGAAAAAGAGGAGAAGATAGAGGAGATAGAAAGAAAGAGGGTAAGTTGAAGTAGTAAAAGGAGGAAGTAAAAGACAAAAACGTATAAAGAGATACATATTTGAGATAATGCAAGTAAATGTAAGAAACTATATAGCGAATGTTTCCGGATTATTCGTTGCAATTTCTAAACAGTAGCTATCGCATTTTCGCATTATTATAGTCTGGCAGTTCTCTTTAACGGAAGTAGAGTGAAAGCTTCGACCGAATTTTCTGAAATCGAATAGAACTGGCGTTCCCGTATCATTTCAGTATGCTGATACTTACTGAAAATACGCTTATTCAGATTGAAACAATACTTATTGTAGCTTATAGAGTACTAGGTTATCGTATAAGCAAGTTGTAAGTAAAACGATGAAAAAGAGAAATAGCGAAATGAACGAACGAATTGTTTTACATAAGTGTTCTTAAATTTGATTAGCGATGATGAAAATAATGAAAATATATGATGTAATAAAAAAAGGAAAACAAAAATAATAATAGTAATAAAATTTATATAGTTATGATATATAAAGGAATAACTATCACTGGCTAGTAGATAAACTTTGGATGTACCTACCATATGTCAGAGAGAAAGAAAGAGAGAGAGAGAGAGAGAGAGAGAGAGAGAGAGAGAGAGAAAAAAGAAAAATGGTGTAGACTACGAGTCAGCCGTATCTCGGTAGCACAGCCGCGCGTACCGACGAATTTATCGTTTCTTATTAGCAAATGTAGCGCGCGGAGAACGACGGTCGGTCGGAATGCTGGCAAAAAATGATAATGGGAAGATGCGAGAAGGCAGAGCCAGTGGGATAATGGAAAGTAGGAAAGGCACGAGGAATTGGCATGGAGGAGAGTGATATTGCTCGTCCGCCGAGACTTCGTCGCTTCCACTTGACTGGACCTTCGACAAGGAGTCAGTTCAAATCGATGAACTTGATTTTTGAAGCTTTATCGCAAAGCAAAATCTCGATGTATTCTTTCAAAATATTTTCAATGATATAATAAGTCGGGAATAATTTTTTTGAAATTTCAAATATTTATTTTATATCTTAAATGTAGGCATATCAAATTTTTATCTTAAATATATATATATATATATATATATATATATATATATATATATATATATACGAATTTATTCTTTTAATAATTGTAATATGAACGTAATAATGATAAACAGTGAAAGCAAAGAAAACGTATTTTATTCACAAACTAATAGTCTACGTAATAGCTCGTTTATTTTCTTAATTAAATGAAAATGTTACTTTTACTGTTAATTGAAATGACGCTTAAAGTAGAAAAGCAAAATTATTAAAGTAAACTGAAATGTTTGATGTTTACGGGCATAAAAAGTTGATAATCATTCGTTAAACGGATTTATAATTGAAACGATTGAAACTATCAAAGTTTCCTTTCATTAAATAACAGTGTAAGTTATATAAATTAATCGAAAAAGAAGAAAAAAAAATATATATATATATACACTATTTACTCAATCGAGATATATAACGTGATAAAAGTCTAAGAAAGGAATATTCTTTTAGCGAAGTATGAGGATCCATATATATGGAGAGAAAAAAAAGGATCAATCGGTGAACCTTACAGTAGGTGCTCAGAGAAACAGCTCGTGGGAGCCGTTCGCTCGTTATTTTATCACGGCGACTGGAACGGCGTTCCACCGTGAATCGTGTTGGTGGAGAATCTCGGGGGAACATTCGGAGGGTTCGCCGAAGGAAATCAGTCGGGCAAGAAATTAAATATTACCCCGAGGAACGAAGGGTGTGTTTGTGAGCGTTCTCTCTCTCTCTCTCTCTCTCTTTCTCTCTTTCTCTCATTTTATCCTCGACGTGTTCATAGTGGCCATAAGAGAGACGCACCTCGGTCGAGAATTTGGTGTCTGAAGTGAACATTTTCTATCTGTCTCTCTCTTTTCTCTCTCTCTCGCTCTCTCTCTTTTACACTTTAGTTGGTACGGGAAAGTTAGGAGGAGGAAGAAGAGAAGAGAATAAGGCTAAGGTAGGAAGGAAAAGGTGGGAGTTAGACGATACCGCGATATACACTGTGTGTCATCAGATCCCATGGGTATCCAGGACAAATAACGGCTCGATATAGACGTGCCAAACAAGAAAGTACTTTCCCCTTGCGCGTACACATCGCATCAACCACCCTTCACCCTTCGGTTCTTCGACTTTCCTTCTTTAAACCATGCGTTTTGTGACTTAGTCGGTCCAATATCGATTCGTTGCAATTGCATACTACCTTTCACATTTTCTTTCGTATTTTTCTTCTTTTTTTTTTTTATTTCAGTCACATCTGCCTACGCTTAAAATATTTTCTTTTCTATATTCTTTCAAGTATACATTTTTATTTAAGTTAATATCGATAATCATAACTTGTTTAGATTTATCGTATAATAGATAACTATATATAATATTCTCGAAAATAAAAAAATTCTCCAGTTATTTGACCGGCATGTAACAATACACATAATATATTGGCTAGATCTTCATCTTTTCCATTTTTATGATAAAATACCAAGAAATCTGATTCAACATGATCGAAAAAAGGTACATACATATACGTGTTTGTAGCATACCATGCATTTTTGTATTTGTGTATTGAGAGAGAGAGAGAGAGAGAGAGAGACAGAGAGAGAGAGAGAGAGAGAGAGAGAGAGAGAGAGAGAGAGAGAGAGAGAGAGAGTCCCCAGGAACAAATGCGCTTTCTCGCGACAAGAATGAGATAAAATAGGTAGGAGAGAAAAAGAAAAGAGAGAGAGAATGACAAAAAAAGAGAGAGAAAGAAAAAGAGAGAAAGAGAGAGGGAGAGAAAGAGAGAAAGAGAAGTAGAGAGTCTGTTACAAGCACGCATTGTGCGAGCTTTGCATTTCTTTCTGTTGGAAAAACGCAGAGCAAGCGAAAACAGTGCCGCTTAAAACTGCCAAGAGATAGACAGAGAGAGAGAGAGAGAGGGAGAGAGAGAGAGAGAGAGAGAGAGAGAGAGAGAGAGAGAGAGAGAGAGAGAGGGAGAGAGAGGGGGGGGGGAGAGAGAGAAAAAGAGAGACAGAGAGAGAAAGAGAGAAAGAAACAGATAGATAGACAGAAAGAGAAAAAGAGAGAGAGAGGGGTAAGGATGAGAGATCTCGAAAGGGTGAATTTAAATCGAGGACAGACACGATTCTAATTAAAGCAGCTTGCCTCCTTCCTATATACATATATATACTTGCAGTTATTGTTGTAATTATCGTCGGCGCGTGCAGTTATAGTATAGCACTTGTTATTATTGTTTGTCCTGAAACTTCCACTTCGTCTCTCTCTCTCTCTCTATCGCGCGCGCACTTTCCAACTCGTACGATGAGCATTCGAGTTTCGTTGTAATGCGAACTTCTACATGTTTGGCTAAGTGGCCTTGCTATGCTTGCATTAGCACTCTAATATCGAGGTGGCAAACAACGAAAGATATGAGGATCATATACGCAATAGTTTACCGCCAACTTTTTTTTTCTTTCTTTCTTTCTTTTTTATTTTATTTTCTTTTTTTTTTCTTTTTTATTTATCCTGAGCAACTCGCGAAAACAGCATTTTTCTATCGACAATGCAATCCCTCGTACTCCTCGAAAATTTGGCCGTTCGATTTTCTTTTCCTGATCTTTTCACCGACGAAGGGAAAATGGAAAAGGGCTTGGAAGTATTCGAGATATATAAACTTTTCGACGTTGAAATATTTCATATACGTGTGCGTTGCGTTGGAGTACCTTCGACATGGTCTTACATTTTGTATGAAAGTTGTAAGTTCGCAAATGTTAAAAATCTCTTTGTCAAACACATATATGCGTATGCGTTGCTTCCTTCTATAGTGTCTAACAATAAGTTTATTTCTTTTTTCGAATATTTTACAATATGGAATGTTCGAGGATATGCAAAAAGCTTTTCTTGAGCCAATTGTTCGATACGATGTTCTCTCGAAGGTTCCGTAATTCTTTCTCTTTTTCTCATTGTCTCTGTTCTCGTTCGAAAAGCATTTTTTTATTTTCTCTTTTTCCTTTCCATTCTTTTTCGCTTCTCACAGTGTCTTCTCCTCACGTATATTCGTATCCAACCGATTCGTTCTTGTTTTCCTCGTGAATTTTCCAGTTGCGGTTTTCGTTCGAGCAGTCGGTAACTGCTGCTAAAAGTTTTCGTTACACCGACGTTCTACGATTCGACGCCGTTACATAGGAGGGTAGTGTAATAGAATTTGTTGCGAAAGTTAGGGCTTTCTCTCTCTCTCTCTCTCTCTCTCTCTCTCTCTCTCTTTAGTACTTGCAAGCTTTAGCTCGTAAACTGGCCTATGGCCTCTGCTGTTATGGTGCTTCGTTAAACCCCATTGCTTTAACACTTTACTCTTCAAGGGAATCGCGATCGATGCGATGTGACGTTTATGGTTGGACCTTTGTAAATGGCAACCTTTTTCTTTCTCCTTGTTTTTAGGAAATAGAGCGAGAAGAGAAAAGAAAAGAGGCTTGCTCTTGGTAGACTGGATACGGATTACAATCGGCTTGTGGTGAAATTGTGGAACTGACGTTGATGTTTCTCCAGCGATCCTTTTACTAATATACCGATGTTTCTATTGTTGAACACGTACAAGGAGAATAAAAAATTGTATTTTAGATAATCTAAATTAAAAGCTCGAAACTTTTTCTCGTATTATCTAGAATAAAAAATTATTCGAACGTTCGTAATTTATAGATCACTAATGATTTCATATTCATATAATGGTTGTATAGATCACTAATGATTTTTTATACATATAATGATTATAAAATAATTTGATTATAATGTTTATCTGACAATTATCTGTTTATAAACATTCATTGATCCTTTCTAAGAAGCAAGTATAAACATCAAACAGACTGATTCTTTTGATATGCATAAAGATAGAATAAGAGAAACAGAGAAAGAGAGAGAAAGAGGGAGAGAAAGAGAGAAAGGGAGAGAAAGAGAGAAAGGGAGGGAGAGAGAGAGAGAGAAAGAGAAAGAGAGAGAGAAAGAGAAAGAGAGAGAGAAAAGGAAAAAGAGGGAAAAAGAATTTCTGTTGTTGTACATTTAACAGAATAGTATGGAAATAACGAGGAGATATATTCGAACGGGAACTATCGATATTAACAATTCGAACGATGGATTAACAGATTCGACAGAGATGAATTTATTCTCGTTGCAATGGGATTCCTTGGACACGTGACGCCTATACGATCCGATTCTCCCATAAAATGTCCCTGATCGATTGTCACGTGTTCGGAATTTCATTAAAGTACTTTTAATAAGCTCTTATAGGATATTACATCGAATATATCAAAAACATTTTATTACAATTCTCTCAAAAAGCATACAATCGAAATTGTATTGGCATATATACATATAATTTAACATTTGGAAAGTAAGAATTTCTAAATTTTTAAATTATTATTCAAATTATATAAAAAATTGAAAACTGTCATGAAATGTATTAACAGTAACATAAATTTTGCAAAGAAAATCAATTTTTTTTTCAGATATCAGCCAATCTAAACTGTTTATAATAAAATCACTCTAACATCTAATTATATTTTTATATCGAGAACAATGAAATCATCCTTCGTCCTTTCTATTCCAAATTCAAGTAAATATGTTTATATACTTATTACTTAATATAATTTATATAATATTGTATTTTATATAAATTTATATTTATAATTTTATTTATAATTTTAAATTATTTATATTTATATTGTATTTTGAGATTATTTCACATATAAGATACGAAAAATGATAAGCCTAAATGTCGGAGGCTCTTTTACATGTCGTACGTGTAAAGAAATTATAGAGAAAGCTTTTATCGCATTTATGTCATTTTCTCGGTTAGAACGTATCGCGTTAATATCTCACCACGGTATATCTCTCTCGGGTATATTGTCGAAACTCATACTATTAGAAGACGCGTTACCTTCGTAGTAGCCCTCCTTTCTTCGATATTCTCGCATAGGTGGCATTATGTGGGACCTCGTATACGCGATGTACATGGCAAATATGCTGTCTGTGTTCGTAGAAGCTACCGGTCGAGGCGGGGAAGCCGGTTATTAAAATCGTGGCTGGAATTACGAGCTCGAGAATGAGTAGGAACGAGATGGAGAGAAAGGCGTTAAGGGCATTAATCACGCTCGTGTGAACGGGAAGACCCTTTCTTCGACTCTCTCTTTCTATCTTTCTCTTTTTCTTTTTCCCTCTCTCTCTCTCTCTCTCTCACTCTCTCTTTCCCTCTTTTGTCCTCCTTTCGTTGAATCTATCACGAGTCTTCAAGTCAGCACTACCACATCTACTATTTGATGCACTGATCGAAACGTCGACTAACTCGCGGCTAATTTCTTTCCCGAGGGTTGGACAAAGTGGCTACTACTACTACTGAGAGTAGTGGATAGGGAGGGGTGAGACTCTCGTGAGGGATGCTTCTTTGAAAGACGAAAGCCTACTGGGGAGCTTTCACCGTTCCTGGACGATTACTTTCTCGCCGGGTAATAAAACACGAGGGTTTCGATGAAGATGAGAAAGAAAGAAAGAGGGAAAGATAGACAGAGAAAGAGAGAGAGAGAGAGAGAGAGAGAGAGAGAGAGAGAGAGAGAGAGAGAGAAAAAGAAAGAAAGTTAACTTCAAATGTCGGAATATTTTATTAATAGAAGCGTGAAAAAATAGAGGAATATTTCGTGAAAATATCGGAATGTGTGAGTCAAGAAAGGCAAAGAAAGAGAGAGAGAGAGAGAGAGAGAGAGAGAGAGAGAGAGAGAGAGAGAGAGAAAGAGAGTTTATAGCATTTTGTTTATGGCAAATATTTACTATAACTGTTAGAAGAGTATCGAAGGTGTATTTCTTAATACTCGAAAATAGCTACTGATTAAAGCGATTAATTATGAAATTCGAGCTGATTGACTTGCGTTAGTAATTGTCCGTACGATATAATATTTCATATAGCTTTGTCAAATTTATCGATTATTTTGCGATCGAATGGTACATATATTATACCTACGAACTAATCATACACGTAGTCTTACAAATAACCAACAATTGAAATGATTAAATTGTAATTTCAATTACTTCACAGAAATTATTCAAATTGTGGTTTGTACCTTAAATGTTCGTCAAATTGATACGTTTTTGTTAAAAAATTGTAATTATGAATTAAATCGAATAAATATTGTAATAACGAAATAACAAAAAAATTTATTTTTCTTTTGCATATTTGTTCTAATAATAGGTATAAATGATATTAAATGATCGTATCGATTTATGTAAAACTTGCTCGACAGTGAAAGCGTTAAATTGGCCCGTAGTACGCTAAGTGTGCGACACGCAATCCTTCCAGAGAATCGTGAGCACATCTTAGCTCACAGAAACGTCGCAGAAACTTTTTACATGACATCTGGTGAAAGTGGGAGTTAGCTGAGGGCGAGACACAATCGTAGGAGGTGGTAGCAGTAGTAGTAGTAGTACTAGTAATAGTAGTAATAGTAGTAGTAGTAATAATAGTAGTAGTAGTAGTTGCTCGCACGAAGTCATAACGTGACATCTGTTTGGAATGAGCGAAATACGAGAAAGAAAGAAGAAAGAAGGATAAAGAAAGAGAAGGATAGAGAGAGAGAGAGAGAGAGAGAGAGAGAGAGAGAGAAAGAGAGAGAAAAAGAGAAGGAAAGCGCTACGAAATCATACAAGAAAGATAGAAAGAGAACGAACTAAGCGGAAATTCGTGTGAGATAAAGAAAGATTGTATTTAGTTCGGACAATACGTAGTTTTTGGTTCTACGCTTGAGTTGCGTCGGAGTTTTGAGCAAGAACATCAAGATGTCTTTCTCATGCTCTCTCTCTCTCTCTCCCTCTTTCTCTCTCTGTAGCTATCTATCTTTTTCACTCTATCTATCTCTCTTTTGGTTCTAGCTCGAACACCAGAAGACCACATTATCCAGTCTGGAAGGCATTATATCCTATGTGCGCGTATAACCGAGCCACCAGACCGCAGCTCTACGTCATTTCTCAACGACGAAAAACCCAGTGATCTATGCATCTTACGTAGCGAGGATCGTTTTCAGTTTTTTTTTTCTTTATAATCTACATACGTGATCTCTCAGTTATACTCCAAAACGGAATATATAGAAAGAAAGAGAAAGAGATAAGTGAAGTATGCTTTTGAATTCCAAGGACGAATTTTCTAGAAAAGATTTGAAAAAAAAATAAAGAAGTAAATATGGAACAAAGTTTTTGCGATTTTATCTTTCTTACTCTCTCTCTCTCTTTCTCTCTCTTTCTCTTTCTCTCTTTCTCTCTCTTTCTCTTTCTCTCTTTCTCTCTCGTTTAGTTTCTTTGATATTATTTCTTCGAAGATCATTGACGACGTTTCTCTTGGAAGAGTATGCTACAAGTTCTGCGACATTAGCATTAGTAAGATGTATTTTCATTGATGGTTACTTAATGGCAGTTTCGAAGCGACAATTAGAGAATGACAGATTTTCGGGGTAATCCGAGCGAGTGACGGAAAATGAGATAGCAAAGGTTGAATCCGAAAGGGAATAAACGAAAGAGAGAGAGAGAGAGAGAGAGAGAGAGAGAGAGAGAGAGAGAGAAAGAAAGAGATAGAGAAAGAGAAAGAGAAAGGCAACTGTCTCAAGGCTAAAGTTTCCCTATAAATCACAAAACGGTTTACGGATGTGCCTTAGTCGTTGGCGTAGCAATGGACGGAAGAAGGCGTCGCGACGCGTCGCGAATACGCGCTCCCAAGCTAGTTGCTGAGAATGTAATGGATATTAATGTCCCTCCTATGCTGATTTCGTCCGTTCCCGTATACATAGGGTGACTTTGGATTTTAATATGGAAAGCTCACGCTTGGAATGGAACGAGTGAAATCGTCGAAGGGAGACGCTCTTCCACACGTATAACAATCCTTTTACTTCAATCCTCCTTTCATTGTTCACTCACTAAAATGATTCTTAACGTTTCGGATTTAGATATATTAAATATTTCTTAATAATTAGCAAAAAAGCTTTCGTATCACCAAGCAATAATATTTATCATTCGAAGATACAAATTGTAATAAATAAATTAAAAATGTATTTTATAATTTAATAATTTTTTTTGCATATTATTAGACGAATTAATTTGTTACATGATATATTTATTTATATGAATTTCGTTATTACGTTTGTACTTTTAATCTTTCAATCCAATATTACCAACCCGCAGCCTCTTTACGTCTAGTCGTCGATGTATAAAGTACTTTGATACGTCCAACCCTCTTCCCCCACCTCCCTCTAGTACTCACGAGCCGATCGCAAAGTGATCTAAAAGTGAGATAAAAGTTTACGAACGAAAAATTGCCATTTTCCTTCCTTTTCGACGAATCCCGGGAAAGTGAATTGCAAGCTCGAAAATACGAGTGCGCGTGCGCAAAGTAAAACTGTATTCATTTGGCGTACGGCACGTACCGATTTGCAATTTCGAAGTTATTGCTGAGAAAAATTCGAAGAGCTTTACCGTAGAGAGACAGCTTCCTTAAGTCTTCGATTGACTGTCCTTCTTGCTTCAATCACATTGCAAGAATGCAAATTTAACTTTTCACCAAGTTCTTAGTTTATGTCAATAAGCGTCCTTTTATAACAAAAAAGCTTTCGTTTTCCTCTTTTTCTTTCTTTTTTTTTCCTCTCTCGAACAAAGATGACAAATCAACGACAAAAAGAAAAGAAAAGAATGTGGCCCATTTATGTCTTTTCATGTCGATAACATATCGAGGTTGTGAATATATATTTGCCATTGCGGTATGTTTTGTAACTCAAAATGAAGTCCTCCTCGTTGCATCTGCAAAGTTTCCTGATTAAAACTAGAGTCACCCTGTATACATTCGTTCCGCTCGTTCCATGGTTTCTCGCGGATTTCTAGATTTCTGTGGGATTCCAATCCCGCTCAGAGGTTTATCCGTTCTCTCCGTCTCACTTTCTTCCTTTCTCTCTTTCTCTCTCTCTCTCTCTCTCTCTCTCTCTCTCTCTCTCTCTCTATCTCTTTCTCTCTCTTTCTCGCTCTTTGGATATTTGTCGTTGGATGAATTCTCTCTCTCTCTCTCTCTCTCTCTCTTGCACCTACTCTTTTTCCACAACGTCGAATCTTCTTTTCCCTTTGCTTTACCGTCTATCTCGACGCGCCCGAGCGAGCTTCGTTCAGAATTATGGGTCCCTACTTCGAAAAGAGCGTCGCCATTGAGATTTGTCCAAGATACTTTCCTAACTGCTCGTCATTCATTTTGAAACTGGACCTTTTGAGGAACTTAGGAAAGTATGAGGAAAAATCTTATCACGAATTTACGCTTATTTTATAACGAATGATTACGTTTGATTCCATTTATTCCGTTATACTTTGGCTTATAATTAAAACATGAAAAAAGAATAATTATATTCTAGAACGTCATGTAGTATTATAATAATGTTCACGTGTATTTCAATATTATTATTACGTTGTTTCATTTCGTAAGATTAAAAAAAAAATGAAAGGACTAGAATAAGATATTATCGTCCGACAGGTTTATAAATCTTAAAGACAATAAAGTTATTCTTGACGTTGTCCTCGTTACGTGTTTATTCCCATGAAATACAGGGAACCGGTTCCTTAGAATCAGTATTGCACCTTACACGAAACTAGACTTTATAATATCTTTATGCTTTTTACGTGACGGATGAAAGGCTTGCGAGAAGAAAGAAAGATTGATATCGGAAAAAATGAAAGGATGAGAATTTTTCTTAGTCGTTCTTGATGTACAAATGGGAATGTAACTGATACTTGAATTGTATTGGGACAATGATTTTGGCTCGACGATTTTCTTTCAACGAAAATTACAGACACGATGAACGAGTTAATCAAACCTCGGACACGATACAACACTTTTTTTTTTACGAACATTAAAATTGCTTTTTATTACTTTTTTTTTTAATTTATCGTAACTTAACGGATCGGTGAGACGTGCAGAGAAAGTTATTACCATTTTTCTGTATCAATTTCATTACTTTTCATTAATTGTTTTCAACATTATCAGTTAAATAATAATAATAATATATATAATTAATAATAATAATGAAATATAATTAATATTTTTAACTTTAGAAATAGTGTAGAAAACACAGAAAGCAGAAGGAAAAAAGTAGACCATCTACGTCAAAATCATAAAATAAAATTTGCACGTCTTTTTCTTCTTTTTCTTTTTCTTTTCTTCCCCCATGTCTTTTCTACTCTTTTTCGATTCCTCAAAGAGTCCATTTTTAAGAAAAATGAATCTAAAAGTCGGCCGAGTTCGAATTCCAACTTCGGCGTAAATTACTATGTGGGCGCGAACGTTAGATGGCTTGCCCTCGGTAAGTCGATTCAGCCATCTTTGATCGATGATGCGAGCAAGAGAGAATTCACCGAGGAATCACGAGGTAATATTCCCTCGTGGAATACCATTTCGACGGATGATACTTTATGGAGAAGGATAGCTTAACTGGCTATATTAGATTCATAGTAGAAGTGCCTAAGATTCATTGATTGTAAAGATATTTTATGTAAAATGACAAGAAGATAAATGATTCAAGTTTTAAAATCGTCGAAAAACAATTTTTTTAACCCAATAAAAAATAATAGAATAATATGATTGTTCGTTATTTTCTTTTTTTTTTACTTTATTCATTATTTTATTTCATCGTAGCTTTTCGTGACAGATGGATCAATAAAGTTTCAAGATTAGCCAGATTGAGGGAAAACGTTGATTTCGGGCTAATGATTCGGATCATACACAAAACAACACACATATATATATATATATATATATATATATATATTTATAAGTATAAGGTACAAATGAGTTCTGTTCGGCCCCTTAAACCCTTTCCACAAATGCTTCTGATGTGGCTCAACGTTGTTTCCGGTCCTAAGCTTATTCGGGTAATTTTATCGTTCATCTGCCAGCCAACTGGCTGGTTTCTGCTCCTTCGTGACAACTAATTTATTTGGTCACGAGGAAAAGAAAGAAAAAGAATAAAGGAAGAAATAGTGGCAATAGAGGAAAGAGATTGAAGCGAATCGGAGAAAGACAGATGAGAGGGGGGAGAGAGAGAGAGAAAGAAAGAGAGAGAGAGAGAGAGAGAGAGAGAGAGAGAGAGAGGAAACGCAAAGTGAAAGGGTTGTTACGTAGGATCGATAAAGAACTTCTACGAATTTCATTCTTTTCTATTCCGTTCTCCTTTTCGATCAAGAAAAAGAGGGAGAGAGATAGAAAGAGGAAAACTTTTCGTACAGCCGCTTAGTTACAGTGACTTTCGTAGATAATCCTCTTGCCAATTTTACAAAATTATGTTTCTTGGCCTTCAGTGAAGTTTCAATGAGAGGAGAGAAGCTTCGCAATCTGCACAAGATCGAACTACATAAAGTTGACCGCGTGAGGACTTTCCTCAAAGTCCCTTAAATACACTTACGTATACATAATATACCAATGTACATACTTACATAACACATATGTATTATTGTACATAATTTAGGTAGTGTAAAAGCGAGTCTCATGAATAATAGGAAACTAGGTCCTTATCGTTCGTATTATGAAATTTGCATAGTCCTTTATGAGACGAATAATTACTTATTGATTATAAGAATTTAATATATTTTTAAATCGAGGTATTTAAATATGATTAGAATGTTTATATTTTATAATAACGCAAGAACGACATATATACGTAGAAAGAATAAAATTGTGTTCCATTTTTATTAAGTTATGATCAATCAGAAGATTCTTTTTTTTCCACATTATTTAAATGAAATGTGACATGTGAATTTGTTATCTATAAGAAGTATTGATATCGATTAAATTCATAGGAACACCTTACACAAATTCTTCCAAAGTATTAATCCTATTTTTTTCCTCGATCGTCGACAGTCAGCAGTCATTCGACAGGACATTTCTTCTACAACTTAACTATAGATCAATTCGCAATGTGGTTGTCTTTAGGAAATTGAAAAGTTTCGTCAATCCGAAAGCATCGTCGGCGTAGTTTAAGAACCCCCTTCTCTTCGCCAAAGTCACGAAGTCAGGAAAAGACGAGCTCTTTGGGAGTGCTTTTCTCGGGATCCGACGATGCCAGTGACTGCTGCTTGCGAAAGATGAGATATCAAAATTGTTTTAAACTTCTCGATCGAATTGACGAGTCTTTTACCATGGACGTCTTCGAATAGACGGATTAGAGAAATTCTATCGAGGGCAACGGGTTATAACTTGTTACGATTCTTAGTTTCAAAAAGATTACAGTTTCTGAATGGAATACTCTTTGATTTTAGTTCTCTTGCGTATATGACTCTTTTATTGTTGTTCGTCTTATATTGCCTAATCTCTTAAATTATAGAATTTCTTAAAACGTTTCTTATTATTAATACTCCCGTTGTCGATTATCTTTGAAATTAATTTTATGACATGTTTCTAACTTTAAATAAAAAATTATTAAGGTTTACCTAATCATAATCTTATTTTAATATATACCAACGATGTACTACTTTTATTAACAACACACAAACACATACACGCACATATATACATATGTGCACGTTTTGTTAACACCCTGTACATGCCAACACGTGTGAAATTAATACGAGATCACGTTCATTCGATGCAAATGAGAGCCTACGTCTTCGCAACTAACGAGCGGAAAATTGGAACAGATCGCTCGTATATTCGTCTTAATATCCAGTAGGTAGTATCCATAGGACATAATAAGGGCTCGAAAATCATTTAACCTCGCGTTATAAATTTTCGACTCGTTTCTCTCTCTCTCTCTCTCTCTCTCTCTATTCCTGTCTCTTTCCCTCTTTCTCTCTCGGTACCACGAGAAAGCGTACATCTTTGTTATTCACGACGAGGCGTGGTTGTAACATACAACCCAAGGTGATATTGTCTAACTTTTGCGCACATGCCGACTCGTCAGTTAGGAGAAGGTCACAAGAGAGGGCTTCTTCAAGCGAAAAAGAGAAAGAGAGAGAGAAAGAGAGAGAGAGAGAGAGAGAGAAAATGCGAGACAGCTGGCCTCTCCCTAGCTGTTTACGAGGTGGGAGCGGTCCGTTACACTTCTAATTGCAAAGTGGACCTGCTACCAAACAAGCACTGGAATTCTCAGTGCGAGAAGCAGCGCTACCATCAACGCCTACTATCGCATTCCGGCGTGTCGAACACCTTCGGAAAGGGGTGTTCCCGTGCGACGTATATGCTTCCTATGCAAATGACGCACGCGATGGCACTAAGCTGGTATATGCTCCAAACTTCACTCCCTGCTGAGTATTCGGACGAGAGAAGCCAGGAGGAGTCTGAGCGATACGAAAACGTTCAGGTCTAGCAGAGGCTTTAATCTACGGGTAGATATATACATATACGAGCTGGTCATACCGATGTCCCTTTAATCCTCCATAAGAAACCTTTCACTTGACATCCAACTCGATTATACCACCACATATATATTTATGTATATACGTACGCATATAGTTCTCTGCAATCATTAGAATTTAATATCAACATAGGACTAATTTTGATTGTCTTACTTTAATCGATCTTTTAAATACAAAATTCAATCAATCCTGTTAGCCAGTTTCTTTCTCTGTTCTTTTATAATGAATTTTTGGAACCAGTTGAAAAACCGATAACCAAGATCGTCTTCAGGGAAAAGCAAAAACTAATAGATCGAGAAAGGCAAACCAAGTAGAATTCGTAAGAACCTTTTAGAGCCGGCAAGCCAACGTCAGAGGAAAGATTATCCATCCATTATTTTAGGATAGGTAGAAGAAGAGAATTCGCACGTGGGAGGGCTTCGTGATGGTGGTAATGGTGCTGGTTGGTTTGATGGAAAGCGTTGTGAGCGTCGAAGATAAAAGATCCTAAGGACCCTCCAGTACCTAGGGAACTCGCGGTCGAGCGATCACATTGATTCAAGTGAAATAGAGAGAGAGAGAGAGAGAGAGAGAGAGAGAGAGAGAGAGAGAGAGAGAGAGAGAGAGAAAGAAAGAGAGAGAGAGAGAGAGAGAGAGAGAGAGAGAGAGAAATAGAGTACGATTTTGGGGGATTATTTCGTGAAATAAAAAAGCAGGGAAAAAAGTGGAACCCTGATAACTTCGTGCTTCGTTATAACTCGCGATGTAGCGACATTCGATTCATTTCCGTCGGGCGAAAGGATGTAATTAATATCGTCGGTCTGGCTTTCGAATTCGCGACTGCGCACGTTCCTCTCGTCGTTGGTCTCTCTCGCGCCGGTCCTCGCGTCCTCCTCCCCAACACCTCCTCCACCTCCTTGTTACTCCGGCTCGCTCTAACCACCCCTCTCTGGGGGTGGCTCTCGTCGTCGAGGTTCGAGGCTCTCAGTCGTGCCGGGAACTCGCTTCGTTGCGGGGTGACCTCTTCTCTTCTCGGTCAGGTACATCGCGTTTTTCATGTCGAACGTGATACTTCTTTTTACATTACCGATAAACGACGAGTAAAGAATATTTTTTGCCTTACTGATGATCTCGCGACACGTTATTTATCTAACTCGATCATCCGCGTGTTATTATCGAATGGTCTTCTCGTCATCGTGAGAACCGAGATCGTTGAACAATCGTTTTGCTCGAAAGAGGTCCGAGATTGATTGGTTTGATTGAACATTCTTTTTATATCGAACAAATTTAGTGTTCGAATATACAAGAACGTTAATAATCTATTTCCGTCATAATATTCTAGTATTTATGTGATCCGAAGGGAATCTAGGGAAAGAGGCTGATAGGAACGTGTCGACAAACAGGAACAATTCTCTTGATCCTTCCTTGATCCTTTGGTGTTTAATCATAAAAGGGGACAAGTATGAGAAACCAACCAATTGACCAAGGTAATAAGGAAAGTTTTGCGCGCCGAAGGAATGTTTTAAAGATATGTGCCGTTATCACGTTGAAAGGGACATCTCTATTTTCCTAAGAGATTTTCTACTATATCCATCTAAAAAATTCCACTCGCATTCTCTTGGATCTTTCTTCGTAAAAAAGAAAAAAAGCGATACCCCTCTCTTTCTCATTTCTTCAATGTAAAAGCATCAGGACGACCAGTACGATATCAACACACAAAAGAGACAGTTCGTTGTTATCGACGAATGGCCGAAGATCAAACGTGAGTCTCATCCCTCGCCAAAGATTTGCCTCTTTAAGTCGGAAATCCAGAGATTCTTTTCCGGTCAGTCGAACCTACGACGTGTTTCCTCTTACTGGGTTTCTATCACGAAGGAAAAAAAAGAATTTGCAGGTACTAAATTTCATCTCTACAAAGGAACATAACCTGTCATAAATCGAACGTGTTTTATTTTCCAATTAAAAGAGACTTTTATCGACAATCGTACAAGGCATATAAATATCTTATTCGTGAATTTCTTTCAAAGCAATAATTAAAGACGTGATATATATACCTAGTATTATACAACTACTACTACTAGTACTATATATATTCCGTGTCTATATATAAGAGGGCAAGATAATTGAATATAATTAATGCGATTGATAAGACAGAGCAAGGGTTGCGACTTCGTTTTTCGCCAATTAGCGCATTAACATCTTATCGGTCATCTGCCGGATTGTACAGTTACGATTTGAACTTACCGACAGGACGTATAATTGACGTAACCGTGTGAGAGAAAGACAAGTAAGAGAAGAAGAGAAGAGAAAGAAGAAGAAGAAAAAGAAGAAGAAGAAGAGGAGGAGGAGGAGGAGCAAAATCGAAGGAAAAGATAAAACGCGAACTCGTGAGAGAGTTGAACGTGCTCGCCTTGCGTTCTTTGTCCGAGTGAGAAAGAGGGAGATAGAGTGTGGCGAACAGAGAGAGAGAGAGAGTGAGAGAGAAGGGGAGAGAGAGAGAGAGAGAGAGAGAGAGGAAACGAGAGGGGTGAAAACTAGGTGAAGCTCAACGAAGAAAGATTGACAATCCCGTTTCATTGCAGTTTGCTCTGTTATTGTCTGCGCGTAACATTAGTTTCTCCTTTTCTCTCTCTCTCTCACTCTCTTTATCTCTCTTTCTCTTTGTCTTTCTCTATCTATTTATCTATCTATCTGTCTTCCCTTATTTCATCTTCTTTCATGCACATTGAAACGGCCTTTAACGAGCTATTCTCTTACGCGTTAAAGAAGACAAGCTGTCCTTTCTCCGTCATTTGATTTCGAATTTCTCGATGGATGTTCTCGATTGATCGATCATCGATCGATCGATTGATTTAATTGATGAATTTTGTCGAATGATTTAACGATGGAATAAAGAAAAGAAAAAGAGCTTAGAAAAAAAGTGGGAGAACTGCGAATAGGGGAGGGGAAAAAAGAAGAAGCATAGGAAGTATGGTACGATGGTGTATCCTATATCGAAGGGACTTCCATCAGGATCTTCTTTGGTTTATATCACGAGATGAACGATTTCGCATGAGTACGCAGGAGCCGCAAGCGCGGAAATTTATTCTACGATCTGAACGATTTTCATCGTCATAATTTCCGTCTCCACGCGCTCGTGCAAAAGAGTAAGAGAGAAGTACAGTAAGAGAGAAAAAGAGAGAGAGAGAGAGAGAGAGAGAGACAGATAGACAGATAGACAGAATCGCTGTGACTAGAATCAAAAAGAGGAAGGAAAGAAATTCTGCTATGTCTGCAGTGAGAAGGATCGATTGATCGAACTTCGCCAGATCGAACTTTGTCAAGAAGATAGAAAAGGCATAGGAAAAAAGTGAAAAAAGGAAGAGAGAGAGAGAAGGGGGGAAGAAAGAGAGAGAACGAAAGAGAGAGAGAGAGAGAGAGAGAGAGAGAGAGAAATAGAACGGATAAAGGAAAGGAGAGCATGCTGTCTTGGAGCACGTGACGAACGGAGTTGTTTCCTTTTGGCTTCGAAAGGTGAGCTCACGTTTTTCTTTTAGAGATTCTCTTCTCTTTTTCCTCTTTCTATTTTTTCCATCTTCTTCCTTTTCTTTTCTTCATTCTTGAATTTACAGAAAGAAAACGACCGTTTCTCATTGTATTTCCGTGTTCGTTCTTGAGAACGAAAGGATGCTGGAGGAACGACCGGTGGTGAGATCCCCAGTGATAAATGCACACTTGCTGTGGAATAAAAATTTCTTTATATATACGAGGTGTCTCCTGTCGTGACCTCCAGCCTTCCGTCCCAACGAAATTTCTCGGTCTATTACTTTCTTACAGCTGGTGGTGCTGGTGATGGTTTTCTTCCAAATAGATTGTGTATCCTAGAATGATCAAATCTACGCATGATATTGGCAAGATCGATATTTATGACTTATTCAGTAAAGACTTTAAAAGAGTTATATATACGTTTCAATATTTTCAACACTGTGAAAAGATGATACGGTAAAAAATTTCTTCTCAATAATTTTTCGATAATTAGAAATATATTAAAAGTAAACTTTAATATTTTTTCATCAGATGTTTCAAGAATTTTTCATTTTTTTTGTTTTCTTTTTTTTTTTTATTCTACGATTTAACAATATACACTTTAATCGTTTTCTCGATCGAACTTGAATTCATCGTAAAATTTTGTAATAGTTTCGATAATAATCAGCGCATATACTTTTCGTCTCGATCGATCAACGTGAAACACTTTTCTCGGAGGCAAGAACGAGCGAGGAGAGTAGGAATTCAACGAAGTTCTCTTTGAAAGTGCTCGTAATTTAGCTCCTCGTATCGAGTAATGCTGCGTTACGAGGACATTGTCTCATAACGCCGTCTCATAACGCCCCGTGGGGGCAAGCTCGGATTTTCCGAAACGCTACAGTAATTTTGCTGCACCTGCGTCCATCGAGAAGACAAGAGAGAGAGAGAGAGAGAGAGAGAGAGAGAGAGAGAGAGAGAGAGAGAGAGAGAGAAAGAGAAAGAGAGAGATGTGTATATGTGTAAGAGAGAGAGAGGAAGGTCGACCGCGTTATTAAGGGTCCCACGTCCTCGCTCATTACGCCACCTGAGAAAACCACGTCGTACGTTTTGGCTTATCTCCATTAGGCGAACTGGAATTACATAGGCCCATGGTATATGTAAACTCGAACGTGTACATGTATCGAATGAGTATGGATATGTTCGTTCGAAACACGTAGGATACTTTAGAACCAAAGTGAGAATCGAAGGATACGATACTGTCGATGCATATTGTGTGTAAATGAGTATAATTGGAAGTCTGTATATACTATATATGTATATATGTAATGTGTGCGATGGAAAGATTCGTATTGAAAAAAGAGCTTGAATAAACCGTATTGCTTTAATAAGACATCGTTGATTATCTTAAGAAATTGTCACTAATTTATTAAATCGTCTTATAAAAAAAAATTTAAAGGTTCATTCTTATTACTACGATTCATATTGTCGATAAAAATAATATCCCTCGTGACATTTTCGAAGATAAGAGTTTCGTTACTGCCAAGTTATACTCGCCCGCCGTATATTATAAAAATGGGCCACTCGATTGTAAGACGATGATATCGAAAGCAAGCGCGTCTCTCTTACTTGTTCACGCATCCAGTTATCTTACCTCCTACCGCTTCTTTCCTTTTACTTCTCGTTAGTGCCTCGGTTAATTATTTATCCGGAACCTGTCTGGGACGCGCCGCATGGAGAAACGGCCTGGTAATTAATTGGAAGTCAGGCGCAGTGGCTGTAAGTGAAATACTGCCGAGTGTTAGCCTCGCTTCGCGAGACAAGTTGATGATTCCTTCGGATTTATTCCTCATATTAACTGATAGAATTTTCATTCTTTTCAACTTCCAATTGATATATGAATATATACGATAATTTAAATTTACTTCAATTAAATTATATTGTTTGTCTTAAGATTATATCTATCGTAATACTATTTACTCTATGTACTCGGCTAAAAATCAATTAAAAACGTATATTTATAATAGTATTTCAGTTCAGTTATCTATTACATTAAAATAAAATAATATAATTCGTTATTATTATAGCATGAAAAATTAATTGACGTTAAGAATTTTATCATAAAAAGTAGAATAATTGCGATTAAGATTAAATAGCAAAAAAAAAAAGAAAAAAGAAAAAAGAAAAAACGACGAAATGAATGAAAATAACGTCGAGCAAAATTGATTGAATTTTTCTCTTCTTTCTTTATCGTTGCAGAAAGTCCAATGAAATTTTTTGGAATAAGATTAGGCACGATTAAAGAGTCACGTGATAGAAACGATTAGAAGACGATTTTACGGACCGAAGGCTTATCTACTCGCGTTACTTCACTTGGAAGGCCATTGATCCCTTCAGGGTCAGTCCGAGGTGTAAAAGACCCCTTAATCAAAAGCTTCCTACTACCGATATTAGTCAACGTCATAAACCTTCCTGCCGCTTGGCGTCATTATTTAATCCGAACGTGTGGCCTACGCGAGAACCGCGACTTGTATTAACTCCGACTCGGCTTGGAATTTAGTGCTCCTCGGAATACTTTATCACTGACCTGGATCATTAAGGGTGCTCTTTTGCCTTCACCTTTTTTTGTCTGTCTTCTATGTATGCGTAATCAGTGCCACTGTATTTTCTCCTTTCTCTCTTTATCTATTTCTCTTCTTCTCTCTCTTTCTCTCTCTCTCTTTTTCTCTGTCTTTCTTTCTTTCTTTCTTTCTTTCTTTCTTTCTATCTGTCTTGCTTTTCTTTCATATTCAGTCGGTATTATCCATAAGAAATATCTATATCTTGTGAATAAAAAATAAATGGTACCTATCATGACCGAGATATAAAATAATAATTTTTTAGCGCAATGATCCTTTTTTAATTATAATCGAAAGAAGAATAATTATTCCGTAAAGCATATAAATACATTTATTTAATAACATTTATTTTAAATAAACTTTCTATAAAATCAATTTCTTGTAATGTTAATCGCATTTAATGGAATTATTCGTATGTCAAGAAGCAAGGATAAAACTGGATTGTATTTTGATAATTCTTTTCTTTTATTTTGGAGTGTTTATCGCTTTAAATACTTGCCCCGAAAAAAAAAAAATTGTTACCAGAGTTTGTATGTCACCGAATAAACCAACAGTATCGAATGAAAAGTTGAGATGAGACATGATAGAATACGAGGAGCCTTGGAAATTGTGAAGGAAGCTCGATGGTCGAAGAGTACAGAGGGAAGGAGAGGAAGGAGGACGAAGTGATAGCCCGGAAGCGACCCAGTTCTTACTACACCGTGCGTCAGATAAATTGGATCCGAACAGTTTTACCGTAAAACACTCTGTTTCTTTCATCTATTTCTTTTCATTCTTTCCCTCTTTGTCTCTCTCTCTCTCTCTCTCTCTCCCTCTCTTACTCTTTTTCTCTTTTCCTGTTTCTCTTTTCTACTTTCAACTTCGACGCCATCAACGGGAATCTCTATTTGTCAGCTTTGGAAAACTTTGATTCGATATTTGGAACAAGGATTTATATTGTGTTACAAGCACAAATCATCCAGTACACTTCTCGTTAAGATCTAATGCTTTCAAGTAGAAAAATCTATTGGTTCTGAAAATAAAAATTTTCCTTCATTTGTTATGATAATAATATTTAAAAATAGAAATATCCTATATATATATATTTATATATATATATATATATTTATATACATACATTTTCATTAATATTTCATACGGAAAATATCCGATTCAAATCTTTCTGGTCTGATGCTTCCTGTTATTATGCGAATATGATACACTGTTTATATATAATGGGTAGTAAATCGATTTCTAAGTTCACAAAAGCATGCACGAATAAACTGCAAAACGATTAGTAGAGCAAAGTTTCTAGAATTTCACGAGTGCATTATATTCGGCAAATTCATTCATATGATATTCATAGAATAATACTCGTTAATTGTTATCGTTAGATTAATGTACTAATGTAAATCATTAGATTGTTCTATATACATACGCTAAGTAGAATGTATGTGAATTAAACATACGTACATTCGTACATATATACATACATATATATACATATATATATATATATATATATATAATGTATTGCATCTGGATTCGATTTAGTACTGGTACTTTATGAGTTGTAGTTGACAAGATTAATTAAATGGATTTGGTAAGAGTCTTAAAATAAACGTAGGTATTTTCTCTTGGGGAAGTAGAGAATAGGTGGTCGTTATTCGCATAAACGAACGTAGATATTGTTGATATCAACAGAATAAATCTTGTCTCATGTATCGCCTCAGATAAACTATTATATTTTGTCGAATAATATGCGCGAAGTCCGTTGTGCTTGACTTTGTTTTTCTACGGTGTCCACGGTCTCGTCGAAAATAATAATATTTTCGAGATGGCGAACGAATTCGTCTCTCTTATCCGAGCACATTTCATCGCAAATCTCTTTATTTATTTTTCGAAGTACTATCTTCCGTTCTGTTTCTCCCTCTTTTTATTCTTTTCTCTTTTTCTTTCTTTTACTCACATCTTCTTATTCTTCTCCTTTTCCTTCTCCTTTTCTCCTCGTTCGAATCGTTTTGGAAAGATCGTCGACTGTCTAGCGTGAAATAGAGGGTCGCCAACATGGTCGGCGAGCTCAAACGCTGAGGGTTGAACCTCGGTTAAAGACCGATCGTTAATCCAGCGTTAAGTATTATATAGTGGCTGCAAGCAGTGACAAGTCAATTTAATTTATGTATGTACCAGTCTCTCTATCTCTTTCTCTCTTTATATCTTTTTCACTGTATCTCCTATTTTCTCTCTCCCTTTCTCTCTCTCTCTCTCTCTCTCTCTCTCTCTCTCTCTCTCTCTCTTTCTCTATCTCTCTTTCTTTCTTACTTACTCACTCACTTATTCACTCACTCACTCACTCTTTCACTTATTCAGCATCAGCACAGAAATACACAACGACCGGCTAAATATCTTCTCTCGGTATAAAGCGCTCGGTGCGATTTTACTCCTGAAGACGATTCTGGAGACGTTCCAAGCGCGTTCAACGCTCGAAGCCGAACGACCACCGTCCCTTTTTCTTACTTTTTACTACCGTCTACCATCGACGCGGAAAACTAAATCTCCTTGCGATCCCGTTGCCAGTACTTTGCTATTACTTTCCGGATCTTCTACTTCAAATCGAACGATGCTTTTCGACGTTCTTCTTCTAAGATCATTATTTCGAACTACTTTATTTTTTTCTTTTTTCTTTCGCTTCATTCGAAATAGCTAATCATTTCGAGTAGTCATTTCTATTAATCATTTCATATCCTTTTCTCGAAAGATATCGATTTGACGATTGGTAAGATCTAATTTATACAATGGTATAATGATTTACAAAAATTATTTTATAATTACAAATAAGATACGTATTTAATAAAATAATTTTACGCTGTCGTGATGTTATACGTACGGAAGAAGAAAGTATACTGAGCCTTTATTATGATTATGACTAATATTTAAGATATGTGAAAAGATAAACAATGTGCAGAATATAAACAAATTACTTTCGACCCCGATGTCTCCTGCTCGTATGACGACTTTCTGACTTGAATGATTATTATATATTTTCATTCGATATACGAAGAAGGTTAAACATCTTATGTTATTATAGAAAACTACGGACCAAAGTCAATAATTAAAATAATATCATTGCGTAACGAAAAAAAAAGAAAAAAAGAAAAAAAAAAGAAAAAAAGAAAGCAGGAAAGAAAAAAAGAAATACGCACACTCACAGATCGTTTTCTTAATAATATTACTTATTAGATACGTATAATTTTTTATGAATTATATCGAGTTCCGTGAAACGAACTAAAAGAAAAAAAAAAGAAAAAGAAAATTAGCGAACAAATAATAATTCTTGGCTGTATAAATGTGAGCCTGAGGACTTTATAGATATATAGGGGCACTGTGCGAATTAAAAACATTTTTTTTCGACGGTTATCCCGAGAACGGTTGCTTTCAGTAAAATGCGAGGTAAGAGTGGCAAAGCGATATTAACCATGAATTAAAAGTACGAACTTCGCGGCGGTTCGGAATATTTCCGTTAGGTGCAGCAGTTTCTCTCGAAGAGCACAAATATCGGTCTTGTTAAGCGAAGTCGCGATTCGCTCAGCGACGGCCCTTGGCACCGGCCTCAAGTTTGCACTTACCGTATTAGGTTTCGTCGAGGAGGTGAACGTACCAGGCACGGTTACACACAGGCCTTCTCTGCTACAACACCGACCAGCATCGGTAATTATGGAAATGGTCTGCATTGATCGTGCCAACCTCTACGGTCTTATTCGAAAGTGACGGAAAAATAATTGCCATTTTTTTTACGAACGAACGACGATCGTTAGCGATATCTCTTTCTCTCTCTTTCTCTCTCTCTCTCTCTCTCTCTCATTTTTTTTTCTTTCTCTCATTTTTCCTATTGGCCAATCTGGATTTCAAACGATCATTATCGATACGTTGAAAACAAACGTAGTATTTATAAATCTTTTTATCTTTCCGTTTGCGGTTTCTTTGCATAATAGATTTTTGATATGTATATATATATATATATATTTTTTTTTAAGTAATTAACGTTAATTCGTTATTAATTTTGTTTCACGATTTTAAAATAAAGGTTATTTTTAGCTCAAATAAAATAAGAAGGTTGAAATTTTCTTGCGATTAATATTTATATTACATTGACTTTACAATCAAATACGTCGAATTCAATGCCAATTTTTATTTGATACAGGCCTATAAATAGAATTATATAAATAAAATATATTATATCGAGCGAGAGAAAAAGAGTTCGTGAAAATACGCAAAAACTATTTGTCTAATGAAATGAATGTCTTTCCTTCTATTTTCTTTCTTTCTCTCTTTTTGAATTCTTTTCGATGACCCAGTTTCTTTCTAAAGGTATGTACACACTACTGCTATAGAAAGTTCTTCCTTTTTATAAATTTAAGTTCTTTACGCCAACGCATAGCAATGTTTTTTGCGTGTACGACAATAATGATGGAAAAATAATGAAAAAAAAAAGAAAACAAGTAGAAAAAACATAAGAGTTCAAAAGCATAAGATTGTTCATAAGAGTTCGGTTTGTTATGCCACATGTAAGATTAAAAAGTCGGTAAATATTCTTGGGAAAAAACATTTTTTTTTTCCTAGGAGACTTCTCGGTTTCCTTACCTCTCTCCCTCCCTCCCCCATCTCTCTCTCCCTCTCTCTCTCTCTCTCCCTCTCTCTCTCTCTCTCTCTGTCTCTCTTTTATCGTTCTCTTCTATCTTCCTCACTCTTACCTGTACTTCATTCGCTTTAACTGACTCATCTTGCGTGAAAACGGAGCAGCGAGGCTCATTCTCTGGAATTTTTCAAGACTCGCCTTTAATAGAAAGTCCTCGAGGTTGCAGTTTCTTCTTCTTTTCATCATCCTTCTTCTGCTTTAACTTTATCTCGTTCTTTTTCTTCTTCTTTTTCTTCTTCTTCTTTTTTTTCTTCTTTTTCTTCTTCTTTTTCTTCTTCTTCTCCTTTCATCCTTTTTACTCTTCTCCGCGACACTCGACATCCCGTTTTGTTTACAGAACGTGGTTATTCAAGGGTAGACTCAACTGAGAAAGGGTTCGAAATGTTAGAGGAAAGGGATGAGGAAAAGCGAGAGAAGGATCAAGAGAGCGACTAACATAAGATAAAGAGAGAGAGAGAGACAGAGAAAGTGGGGAGAAAAGCTAGCTCGACCTCCGCAATCAAACAACGATCACGCCCCTTAATGACCAAGTGACTGTTGTTGCTCCTCCACTCGTATCGGAGCTGTTTCACGCCGTGGGGTTGAAACAGCTGCGAGTGACACCCCCTTCTTGTGTATACTCTCTCTCTCTCTCTCTCTCTCTCTCTCTCTCTTTCTCTCTCTTTCTCTTTCTATTTTTCTCTTGCTCTTTTGCTCTATCCTTATCTTTTTCTTTCTTTATCGTTTATGTGTCTTTCTCTATCATATATATGTATACCTCTCTATCTCTCTTCTATATTTGATCCATCTTCTTGTACTCCTCTCTCTCTCTCTCTCTCTCTCTCACCCTCTCTCTTTTGCTTTCAACAACGGTAACCGGCTCCCTCGTGCTGACACCCCACACGTAATTACTGCCGACTACCGACATGTCTCTCCTTCCTCTCAGAAATTTGCATTATCGAGCTTCACTGCTATCAGAACACGGTAGATAAAACCATCCTTCCAACGATTATAATAATAATGATATTAATAATAATAATAATAATAATAATAATAATAATAATAGTATTAATAATTATTATTATTATTACTTTTATTCCTATTAATTATTTCATTATTATTAATTTTCATTATGATCATCATCATGATAATCATTATTATTATCATTGTTATTGTTGTTTTTATTAAAAAAGCAATGTCGCTTTCATTGACAAAGAAAAATCAAAGCGAACGATCGAATCCCTTATCGCGATCTATTTGTTAGAGACGTTAAAACGTCATAAAAAGTCTATTTATTTTTCGGACTTTATACATTCGACTCTTTCGAAAAGAACAACGGCTTTATCTTCTGAATAATGCGAAGTAGTTTCTTTGGTTCTTGGCTTTGGTTGCATGATATCGATATTGCTTCTCCGATCGGTCTCGCCTCTCGACACAAAACTTCCTTCGTTCGAATAGGCGAAAGCAGAAATGACGCGGAACGGGATAATCCTCTGGTAAAGTGAACGAAAAAAATGATTAATGGCCGATGGAAGGAGAGAATGTTGCTCGTAATATCGGTGCAGAAACTACATCGCGACATTTATACGACGACGAAGTATGAATAAGTTCTCGGTTTTTGTACTGTCGCACTTTCTCTTTTTATTCTCTCTTATAAATGTAGACGCTCGATTATATACGTGCATATATCTGTCTGCTACTCCGTTTTAAAATTGTCGTCGATATTTTGATCGTTACATTTTATCGTTCGAAATCCAATAGTGTGCGTATTTAAATCAGAATAATCTTTGTAAATTATTTTTTGATATTTTTGATGCTGTTGTTCAGATACGGAAAACATAACAATTTTTATTCTTTTTTCTTTCTTTTTTTTCTGATCGAAATTAATATTTTAAGCTAAACGAAAGTTTGTAAATAGAAAATATAAATAGGAATCCAACGAGCATTTATAATGTATCTTTTTATCGATATTTCATTAAGTTATTGTCATAAAGCTTTGAAGCTTAACAAATTGTTTAATTGCAATAATGTTATTTACCACCTTTGAAAGGGCATCGTACTTCAAATGAATATAAATTCAAAAATGTATGAACAAAAATAAATAAATAAATAAATAAATAAATAAAAAAAAAAAAAGGAAAAAATTGATTAACGAATACATGGGTTATCAAATGGTTAGAAGAAAATTAATTGCAATATTCCAATTACACAGTTTGATTAAACTTTTTGATTACAATGTTTATAAACTGATACAAATAAACATCAATAATTGTCCTGTCCTTTATATTGGTTATTTTCTCTTTTATGCTCGTTTCATCGATGGAGAAAGTCTCCCTTTTAAACGATCGAAAGATCACGATAAAGAAAGGAAATTCTCAGAAGAATCTAAACAGAAATGGAAATGACAAATCGACAAATCGACGTCAGCCGTTTCTTCTCCATTGCCGGCAAAAAGACAATACCGCAGTACTTATGGAAATCATAGCCATTCGCGTTATCTCCGTTTAAATCCTCTTACGTTAATCGATACTTACGAAGTTTTCTTCTCAGCAACTCATTCGTTCCAATTCGAATTTCGCGTTTGGATTATATTACGAATTAAATATCGCTTTATCTTTTTCTTTTATCTGAAACTGTTGCTTAATGGTATAAGCCAAACTTTCCGTGAAAATATAACTATCAGCAAAATTTAATGCTTAATAAAGTCATTAAGATTTAAAGTTCGTTATTGTTCCTTTATTATGTCGTAATAAAATATATATATATATATATATATATATATATATATATATATATATGTAACGAGGATATTTCTATTGCTGTAGCTTATAAAAAGAAAACGAATTTAAAAATATAATTTCGTTAATTTTCAGATCGTGAAAATTCTTTCTTTGACATCAAAAGTGTAAAAGTTTGAGATATTGAAAATAATGTAGGACATTCTGTATATTCTTATATATCGTACAATTAATTTAACGAGTCCTACTTAACACGGCTCATTATTTAATATTAATTATCCCCCTTGAATATGATATTAAACAACTTTAGCTTAATTTTTTCACTTTAGATTTTTTGATTTGACTGACGATTGACATGTTAGCTGAGTTAAACGAGAAGAGTAAAAGCGAAACGTGGCATGTATAGAAACTAAATGAATCGCGATAGAAACTTCAATGGAAAAACAATAGCCTAGTATATGTACTCCATCAAAACTCGCTACAATGATAAAATCGAATATATTGGTTGTACTCTGCATCTGTCGGTGGTGATTTTTGTTCCAATTTTACTAGGATATAGATCGAAAGGGAACTTCCTCCTCTTCGTTCAGTCTTCACCGTCTGTTCGGAAAACCATAAGATTCTATGGTAAAATCACCGTTGTAGATGGGAGAGAGCCATCCGTTGGAAAGCAGGAATGAAACTGATATCTATGTAAATCGGACGTATCTCTATGTATGAGGAAGAATCGTTGAGTATTTATATACATATGTGCTTGCATGCATATGTGCATATGTATTGTATATATGTAAAAAAAAATATATGTGTACATATCTATTCACCTATACTATAAATATTTTCTCGTATACGTATTACCTAGGTAAAACTACGCGCATCGTAAAACGTAGAGTTTTTTAACTTTGTTACTTCGAGTAACCATCGGACGTAGTTCGTACTACGTAAGCCCGTGTTTTTCAGTGCGAAACGAAACTACTTGTCAGGCTGCGAATCGAGTGCCTTCTCATGCGAACTCTCCAGTAAACATTGCGACGGTGTAAACTGGGTTATCGATTTACGATGTTTGAAATCGAAACGAGCTGTAAACTCATGTTTGCCAGAAGGAAAAAACTCTTACTAGTACGTTCACTTTGGAATATATTTCGGTAACACCGAAGGAAAGATGAAAAATGAAAAATCGAAAAAGGGAAAATCTACTTTTCCGAGTTAAGAGAAAGCATTATTATAGAATAGTAGAATAGTTATTAAATTTCAATTTATGAAGAGTAAGGTATACGAAAGCTTTCGAATTTAAAGTAACGCGTAATATAAAAGTATATACTCATAAATCAAAGAAGAAACTATGACGATGAGGACCGATATATCAAACGATATTTTCTACAAATATCTTCGATAACCGGCGACTCAAATCAAACGTTCGATTTACAATTGCTGAAGCATACCCATGTACATGTATGTATAAGCGTAACGTGGCAGGACGACGACGACGACGACGACGACGAAGGGTGGGTGGGGTATGGATGGGAGAGATGAGAGGAATGGAAAAGGGGAGGTCGCACGTTGTGTATCTACGACGCTTATCAACAACGAGTCTCTATCGCGTATCATGCGAGCCGCGTTTACAACGCGTTGGCCCGCGAACAATAGTGCACAAATCACCCGTAACCGTTTGCGTGCATGGCCATTAACCATCCTGGCACGTATACGTGCGAGGGCCCGCACGCCTATACTACACCTAAGCGTCGTCCTGCGAGCGAGCCCGCATCCGTTATCTTTTGTCTCCTCGATCTCGTATATTTGTCATAATCCCATACGCCGCGCTATGGTCCACGAGCGGATGATGCCTTCGGCTGCGTTCCTGTCGATAGACGTGGACCTGCCTGTATTGTCATTCTCTCTCTCTCTCTCTCTCTCTCTCTCTCTCTCTCTCTCTCTCTCTCTATCTATCTATCTATCTATCTCTTTCTTTTTGTTCTAACAAGAAGTTATTTTTTAGTTAATATTATTTAGTTAATTTAATGTTACTATATTTATATATATATATATATATATATATATATATAAATTTCAGTTAATAATCTATTATTATTATAATTGTAATGTAATTTTATATATATATATATATATATATATATATATATATATATATAGATCGAACTATTAAAGAATCGATCTTTCTTAATTGTGTTATTATCAGAATTATGACAATGGAGTCATATTCGTTAAACACGTGATATCGATGACAAAGAAAAGGAAGAGAAGAATCTGATATATGATTTCGCTTAGTCTCGATTCATTAGAATCGTTTTGATAGTTGGCGGATTTGTTTTACATACTACAAATACAAAGGTAGATAAAATATTCTTGTTGAGATAGAAATTTATTGCAATTCGATATTAGAAAACATTCTCAAAATTCAAGATCATTCTTCGTGGAAGTCTATCGAAGATATAGATGAAACGATTCCTTTATATTGTCTTCTCGTTTATATTTCGATCATTAGCAATTTTTTGATTATTCTTTTATTTGAAAATTTATTATAATTCTCTTCTTATAGCTTCGTTTCTTTTTTTATCTTAATTTTTTAATCTTAATGTGGTAATCTTAATGTTGTATGATAATTATTTTATCTGATCGCGTTAAGTACACATCAATCTACTGTTTTGTTCTTGTAAATTGCAATTGTATAATCGGTAAGGAAATTGTAACGATAAAGTCATAGAGTTGATCGCGTGTTGTAACGAGTTGCTATTTTTAATACAGTGATATTCAAAGTCGTTTCTTATAAATTTTTATATACGCACATATGCAAGTTATATAAAACGTATATAATGAATGAATGAAAAAAAAAAATGAAAATTTATTACGAAGGGCATTGATAAAATTTTCAATACGAAGTTTTGAAAAGAATATTATCATAAAATATGTTTAAAAAATTCTTTCAAACGAATTCATGAAATTGTGTATGAGAATCACTGGCATTGGACGAACGTATAATCACAAATTACAATCGCAATCTCACGCAATATAAGCGTGAGACTATGAAATGCTTGTAAAAGGGCCAAACGAATATAATACGATATCATATGCATGCAACGTGCGACAAATATAAACAAACACTGTTACATTTTCCTACAGTTTTTGGTCTTACGGAGTTGTAAAAAGTAATATATTTCTACATGTAGTTAGTATCTACTCTCCTTTTTAGCAACGGATAGATGATTCATTTTGATAATCATATCTCGGTTAAAGTTATTCATATAAGCTGCATAATTATCTCGAAATTAGCTGTACCTGGTTTGGTAATTAAATTAAAATTAAAATTAATAAGATCAAAGTGCATATCAGACTTGGTAATATAATATTTAATTACTCGTTATTTTAAGTTAATATGCATTAGAAATTCAATTATTCTTTACTTTTTTTTCTTTTTATGAAGATTTATACTATCTTATCATTTTTATCGATAATAAAATTATGTAATAATACATAATATCTACGATCAATTATTTATAATGGATAAAAGAATGATTTATTTCATATACGAAAAAATAATTGATTTAAAGCGGAACGTTCTTGTGGATATGTGAAATTGTAACGACGGCATCGATCTTCGTGAACCCTTTCAGCCAGTAATTATCGACCTCGTCAAAGACACTCTTTAGCAGCTATGGCACACGCAGTTAAATGGCGCGAGAAACGTCGACATCGAGTATAGTGCGTGTTCGATGTTTTCCATTGATGAAACAAGAAAGATACATTAAAGTAAAATCATTTTAATTATCCCCATTAATCATTCTTCAAGGATTAATAGAAATAGAACAAATTGATTTAATGATAATTATTTCGTACGTTTAATAAAAAGAAAGTTCCAATTTGTTCCAAGCACAGATACATGAAAGAAATCATTGACAAAATTTCGTTCTTTCAATTCGTTCCCGGTGATCTATATTAATATCATAATACACCTTTCGTATTAAATACGTCATTTTTGTCATTCATTCGTTACATCGAAAAAATTTTTTTGTTATTACTTTAAAGTTACATCTTTTTTTACACTAAATATTATCCACTTCTCTTTTATTCTTTCTTATTAGTTATATCACGCACGTGTCTTATAGGATAACGATGAAACGAATCCGTCAATTATCATGAATCCAGATAGCTACATCCTTATGAAAATAACAGTTATCAGTTTGATAATACATATTATCCTAGACATGATACATTAAGAGATGGCGTCATCTTAAATTTTATCGAAAGAATATCATATCACCGGATATAGAGATTTCTCTCTGTATGTTGTAAATAACTTACTAATGCGAGAAAGAGAAGAAGTTTTATCAGTTATCAGTCCATAGTAAGGTATGTGTCGATTATCGAGTGTATCGACCTCGACGGTTACGATTCTTGGTAGTGGATTTGGTTATCGGTTATCGCACATGAGCGCACCTTTGTCATCGTTGTGCAAACGCGCGTGATATGATAGTCAATCATTTTACATCATCGGAGGTTGTACAACCTCTCTTCCCCTTCCTTCCCCCCCATAACAATATCTTGTTATATCTTTAGAGTATATTTATGGAATATTTGAATGATATTAAATTATTTCTTTCGAAGTTTAATAATTATATAGTACGTTATACCGATAAAATAATCCTTTCTATAATTTTTCTTTTTTGTTGTTTTTTTCTTCTTTTTTTTTTTTAGATCATTTCGTACAAATGAATTCCTTGAAGATTCATAAAAATGTACAAAACTTTGCGTATTACGGTTGAATACTTTTCATGAAATTGTTGAATCTCGACTGAGGGGAGAAGGATAATAGAAATGAAAAAAAATTATACCTCACGGAAATATACAAATTTTGAGAAGAAGAAAGCAGAAAATATACAGGAGTCCCTCTAATTTATTAGCATAGTGCGTTGGGATGTTTCGTAGGTAGGAAAGGGCCGGCAATGATAGGAGTAAGTAACGATGCTGTGAAAATTAACCCCATTCCCGTGTATTCTGCATATCCGGTTGCATATGTTTCAAAACTGTAATAACATTCCGATATTTACTTTTCATATGGCTGCGTATAGAGTGATATATGGGCTGAGTTATAAATTATTTGTAAAAAGAAAAACAAACAAAAAAAAAGTTGGAAGACTTTAACAGTATTTATATAACGAATATATGATATTTATAAGCCAGTTACCTGATACGTGGTTTTACTTTTTATGTGACAAAATCGATGCTTTCTTTTTTTAAAAATATTCATATGAATATATATATATATATATATATATATATATATATATATATATGTGTGTGTGTGTGTGTGTATCGATTATTATAGATTTCTCTGATTTTTAAATCAAATATACAAATAAATAAGATTGAGAAACAGTTTCGTTAAGAAATAGGAAATTTCAAACGAATATTTTATGTTACGGTAATAATCATACGGGATGAAATATTGTAATTAAAAGAAAAACATTTGGAACGTTTTGAAAACAAACGTTCGTTCGAAAGACGAAAAATCTTTTTACTTGGCACCCTTCTTTACTTGGAGAGAGAAAAACAAGTTTAAAAAACAAGATGTCCTCATTCTCCTCTCTTCGTTTCGTCACTCTTGGCTTATTACGAAGGCGACAACGAGTCGACGAATCCCGTCGATCCTCTAGATCACCCTCTTTCAGTTATCCTCTCGTCCAGCAACCAACGCGTGCTCTCTTTTCTTTCGGTCCGCCGGGCAAACAGCTTGAATAAACGCGCGTGATTGGATCCGATGTATGCGCATCTGGCTACTAAATGCACGAGAAGGGAAGGAAGGGGTGGCATCTTTTTGTTTCTTTTCTTTTTTTTTCGTGAAGCATGTCAACGCAATGCACTGTGCAACTTTTCGACTCCCCTTTAAAGTTCTACACCTCTCATCTCTTTTTCTCTCTCTCTCTCTCCGTCTTCTTCTTTCTACCATTCGGCCTTCGTTTGAAAATGCACTCTTTCTCATACGTAAATTCGATCCTGACATTTCTCACATCCTTTCTCCCTCCCTCTCTCTCTCTCTCTTTCTCTCTCTCTCTCTCTTTTTTTCTCTCCACTTGACAATTTCATAAGTTGAATACACCCCTATTTCGAGCGATCTATTCGTAGCTCAAGAGCCGAATTATTATTATACTTTATAGTCCTATTTTTCGTAGTGTTTTTATGTAATCAATAAAATTAATAATTTACAAGTGTTATTTGTTGAACTGATTTCTTTCTTTCTCTATTCTTTTTTCTCTTTTCCAAACTTTTTCTACTTAAAAAAAAAATCACTGAACCTACAGCATTATACACAGTGAACTTATCGTAACAGGATGGATCGAGTTAATAACATTTCGTACAATTACATTTTTTTTCCTCTTTTTCAATTTACTGGTATAGAAAGAATTGATCGTATTCGCGATATGAAATATTGATTAAAACTATCGTCATTCGGTGATGCATATAATCGAGTAGGGTTCATCACTCTCCTCGTTTTTCGGGGTTGTCACATAACCATTTTTGAAGCGACACAGTCGGTGTAAAATCTCTAATATGATTTATTATCGCGAGTGGGCAAAGTGCGGATGATTAAAAGCGCGTTTCGCCGATGGCGAGCATTACCGGTAATAGGGTTAATTAGTATCCTACCGTTCGAAAAGTTTAGTTAATTGATCGATCCTTTGTAATAATCGTTCTATCCGATTGAACGTTGGTTTCGACATACATATTATACGTATATATGTATATATGTACGTATATATGATATGGGTTGAAAGAAAAGATCAAAAATATTTTTATTTATGCAGTATGACACGATTCTTAATTTATAAAGACAAAGGTATGAATAAAAGTTTTTAGAAAGGAAGAGCTATTGAAGATTTCAACGTGATAGACTAAAGCCTTTGGCATAGATTAAAATTATGATTAAAATGGTTTTTATGTTCTGCTTTTGTAAATCTGAACCATCAGAAATCCCAGCAGTTCTCGCGTTTTCATTTTCTTACTCTCTCTCTCTCTCTCTCTCTCTCTCTTTTTCTCTCTCTTTCTTTCTTTCTCTGGTAGCGAATAAGGGGTGGCTCTACCACCGACAGCGAGTCACAATAATATTAGATTACCCACCCCATGCTTGACTCCCTGCTAGCAATCTCACCGTTTTTACACCGACTCTCGGAGAGTCATCCGTCTCATCCAACTCCCCTGACCTTTTCTACTCCTCCCACTCCTTTTCCTTTTCCATCTACTACTACTCTCCGCTACTTTCGACTGGATCGTGTACGACGGGAAAGGGAAAACAATCTTTGGTGGAATAATTTATCGGTGGCGAGCCGAACTTGGCGAGAAAACGAGCAGAGACCAAGGACGTCCTGTTATCTATCATATCGAATTGCTCCGTTCTCAGTTTTGTATTTACGTGCGTCTGCATCGATACATATATATATAGGAATATATATATATATATATATATATATATATGTATATATGTATATATGTAATGATATCGGAGGGGTATGCTTTTTTGGCCACAGTTATTTATTCCATAAGATTTTCAATGGTTTGTGTTACTTTACTATTTTTGACGATTTGTTTTTTTTTTCATTGTTCCCATCAAATTTTTAAATCGATTTCATCGAGTGGAATTGTTCATCGTTGTTAATTAATATCGACAGTGTTTTTTTAGAAAACATATAGACAAATTCTCCACAACTATTTCTTTTTTCTTTTTATTGTTACACATTCAATAGAACCTTTGTCTTTAGAAAAAATGATTTTCTTCTTGTGCGTGCGTATTACGAATTAGAAAGAGAGAAAGAGAGAAAGAGAGAGAGAGAGAGAGAGAGAGAGAGAGAGAGAGAGAAATACATCGTACTTCGTCAAAATTCAATTTCGATTCGTACTAGAGAGCACTTCTAACGAAATTAGATTCGCTGCGTGGGGCGAAAAATATTGCGTGTCAAAATATTTCGTTGGAATTCGCATACGATTTTTCATAAATTTCCAATTATTTGACAAAGTTTGCTAAGATATCGTCACCATTTTATTCGATATCAAGTTTATATCGATATGCGATGATAAATCTCGTAGGTAACGATGGAGAATATTCGAGAGAACTAATCGATTTATGAATAAGAAAGGATGTTATATGAGATATAGTTACATAGATGCCATCAGTGCTCGTTGACAGTTCGATATAAGCTGAATAACGGTCTGGTGACTGCGAAAATCGTTAATATGATTTACGAATCGCGAAATGTCGTTTGTTATTGTTCATGCGGTCCGTTGATTCTCGATTTTACGTTTTATACAAATATACGTTCGTAATGGACTCGGGAATTTTCAGTTTTTTTTTTTTTTATTGGTACCTCGATATATACCAATTTTTTTGCATTACATTGTTCAATAAGAATATTAAATTTCGAAATAGAAAAAGGGAGAGAGTAAAATAGATATCGATAAAAGAATCGAAAATACGATGTATTCTTCATTTTCTCTTTCCATTCATTTCGAGAGATCGAAAGAGGAGTCCAAAGATATCGCGGCAGAACTAATCAACGTGAGCCTGAAACGATTTCCTTTTCTCTCTCTCTCTTTTTCTTTCTCTCTCTCTCTCTTTCTCTCTCTCTCTCTTTTTCTTTCTCTCTCTCTCTCTTTCTCTCTCTCTTTCTCTCTCTCTCTCTCTTTCTCTCTCTCTTTTTCCACTTTCCTTTCCTTTTCATTTTCTCTCTAGGGGAATAAAAAATAGTTTCAGACGATAATATCGTCGAAAAAGGCGGAGTTCTTCACCCTTCGTGAGCGCGTTCCCTTCGAATGGTCTTAAATCGAGAACGTTTCTTTGATCCATCGTCGATTAGACGAGAGTTTCTATATTTTTTTATTACGCTTTATTTATTTTTTTCGAATAATAAATTGTTACAAAAAAGAAAAAAAGGAAGAAAATAATTCGAAATGACGATCTTATCGTATAATTGCGAGCTGTGATATATGTATTTCGAAAATCTATTTTCTTAAACTTTGAATATTTCTTTGTATATTATATGATGTATGAATTTTTTTATAATAAAAATGATTTTATATATATATATATATATATATATATATATATATATATATATATATAAGAGCGCTTACGAAGGATTTTAGCTATTCTTCGTTCTGCTTTTAACTTTTTAAAGTTGAAGAGAAGTCGAAGATCGACATATCCAGTTAATTAAAAAATTCAATCGGAAGGAAAACTGTGCCAAAGTAAGAGTTAATAAATTTTTCTTTTGTAAAATTGAATCGATTTCTATCGATAGGTACTCGATAAACGAACGACCAATCAATGCAATGAGTTGACCATCGAATTGAAAGTTCTTAGCGACTCTCGTCATTTTCATTCGTTTTAACAGTAACAGTAGTTGCTGTCGATGCTAGAAATCTACGCCACCAGCATTAACTGGTACCTCTCTCTCTCTCTCTCTCTCTCTCTCTCTCTCTCTCTCTCTCTCTCTCTCTCTCTCTCTCTCTCTCTCTCTCTCTCTCTCTCTCTCTATCCTGCATCTCCATCGAGGTCATCCATTCACACGCTAATTCGTGACTCAGACGAGCAATTAATCAAGTTCATTCACATCGAGCACTCGCCTCATCGCCAGGACTTCGCTTAACTTCAACGTTACGATCAATTACGTGAACTCACCACGTGCCTGAAACCTCCTCTGCGTTAGTTCCTACATAGGGTGTTCCCATAATTCCTTACGAACTATTATCCGTAGCTTTATAACGTAGTATGAGAAATACCACTGGAGGAATATCTACGAGAGCCCATCCGAAAATATTACTCCGCATTCTGTTTCTTTCTTTCAAGAATTTTATTAGTCGTTTTATGGTCGAACGAAAATAAGGATATTACAAGCTTATTTTCTTTTCTTTCCTTCTTTTTCCTTTTTTTTTTTTTTAATAAATTAAATGTCTCAATTTTTATATTATTTTTATTACGAGCCATTTTTATATTATTTTATATTATTTTTATTTATAATGTTTCTATAAAAATTATTTCTTTAAGTTTAAGTTTAACTTTCTCATTTTTCTAAATCGTATAAAATAAATAAATAACAAGGATATGAATGATGTAGAAATCAGGAAAACAGATCGTTTTTTTACTTACAAATTATTTTTTTAATAGGTAAACGATTATTCAATAATTTTTTTCTACAAAGAATAACTTAACATCGTACTTATGTGTACAGAATACGTAGTATACATTATGTGTATAGAGAATACAATAAAGGAATATGTCGAGAATGTAAAACTATCAAACATATGACATTGGTGGAGAGTCGTTTTATTACAAATTACTAAATATACATGCGTATCGTTTATGGTGATAGTCGAGTGGTGAATATATGAATGACGTGGCTGAACTCTGCCCATTGGTAATGTTACTTCAGGAACACTCCAGACATCAGCTGCTGTTTGTTAAACGTCGCTCAACTCGTCAGCATGATCCTTAGCATTCTTTAAACGTTGACTTTAAAAAACACTACATAGTAGATATATTTGTAAGAAATATTAATAGAGAGTAGAAAGCTCTCTATTCTCTATCATAGCTTTTTACTCTCGATAAATATACGCGCAATGGGTTAAGATTCTTATAACAATACATATATTGTTTAAAGTATATATAAATATATTATAAGAATATATATATATATATATTATATTATATATGTATATATATATATATATATATATATATATATATATAGATATCGAAAAAAATTTTTTAAATAAATTCAACTGCATAGAATAATAGCGAATAAAAATTGTTCATTTTGATATTTAATAAAAAAAGATTTTCTTTTTTTTTATAACCGAAGAAGAACGATTCACATATAAAAATAAATCAAATTCTTTTCGTAAAGCGGATAGTAGCTGCAAGAATCTAATCGCTCGACATCATCGAACGTGCAGTCGAGTGAACAGAGAAAAGAAGAACGAACGTAACAAGAAGAGTTCGTCTGGATGACGTTGAAAAGACCGAAACATGGCTAAAAATACCGTTGGCTTTTCTCTCTTTTTCTTTCTTTCTTTCTCTTTCTCTCTTTCCCTTTCTATTCCTCTTTTTCTACTGGGCGAAGGCGAACTGGAAAAGAATTGGTCGATGTCGTTGTACGATTCCGCGGCAATCGTTCCCTAGACGACTAAATATATCAGGCCATGTGAGTATAAATATTTATAAAATAGTGTCGGCAGATGGTGACTGGCTTTAGTTACGTTGCCGTTGAATCGTGTCACCGATTTACGCTCTTCTTCCTCTCTCTCTCTCTTTCTTTCTCTCTTACTCTTCCTTTCTCACTCTTTTTCTATCTTTTTCATTATTTCCTTTTTTTTGCGTCTATTTAATGGCACTTGCACACGCATGCGAATGAGAAAATGTTGCACAAAATCGATGACGATCGTATAGTTTGGTAATTTATAGTTTTATCGGACACATTTATGTCATTGACACGAATCGAGAAACTTTCTAGGAAAAAATTCAGCCCTGTAATACTTTGGCGCGTATATAAAATATCTCGAAACAATTCAATCGACCCTAGTTACAATGAATCAATAAAGATATAACGAATAAAATTCGTCGATCGTAATCAATCGTTTTTATTACAATTTTTTTTACAAACACCGACTAAATTTTACGATGACTAGGTAAAACAACGGTAAGTGATCTATGTAATCTGCGATAAAATCATGCATATAGTATACATTTTTCTTTGTTTGTATGTGTGGGTGTGTTTTCTTTTTCTTTTTTTTTTTTTCATCATACTTTTATCTCCTTGCATAAGCTTACTCGCGTTTTTTTTTGAAGAGGAAGAGAGAAAGAGAATGTGTTTGTTCAAAGCAATTCGTTGGATGGCTCAAACATTACCATTACTATGGACCAAAAAAAGCAAGTTTTCTCTAACTCATTCTCTCTCTTTCTTTCTTTTACCTTTTCTCTTTTTCGTTGTCCGACAACAAGCGCCGTCGTTGTGATTTTTGTCGTGAACGTTTATACTCATTAATAATTTATATCAAAGTAACTCCGTTAGACATAAATAAACGTACTAACACGCGTATTCCGAGATAACGCATTTTCTTGATTTTTATATCGATGCCAATCGGTCGGGCCATTTATTATACCTACACGAATTTCAGATGAGAGAATTCAGTCAACGTAAGTATCGTAATTTTTAATCTCTTGAGAAGCGTAAAATGGAGTTCCTTCTATCCGCATGTTTTTCGTTCTTCGAGAAAATTCCACTTCCTTCAGTTCTCTTTCTCCCTCCCTCTCTCTCTCTCTCTCTCTCTCGCTCTCTCTCTTTCTCTTATACTCACGAGTTCGCAATTTTCGTAGACGTCGGGCAACCTGATACGCGTCTGACATCGCGTTAGACTTGATGGAGATTTCTCTTTCGTCCTTTTTTCCCTCTTGCGATATCCATGGAAATGCACTTTTAATAACGCTCTTATATATATTATTTTTCTGAATTTAATACCTCCATTAGGATACATCCTGGTGCAAAATATGCAACGTTATGCCGAAAAATATCATACCATGTAATAAATATCGTTCATACAAGGTATACGTTTTAAGAAATTATTTATCTAATGTACAAAAACAAAAACAGAATAGAAACAAACGATCAAATTTTGTTATCTTTTAAAATCCTTTGATATTATTTTACGTTTGGTTTTATCTAATCGAGAGAGAAAGAAAGAGAAAGAGAGAGAGAGAGAGAGAGAGAGAGAGAGAGAGAGAGAAAGAAAGTGAGAAGGAAAAAATGTAATACATGTCCTTTAGCTTTTAGATAGAAAAAAAGAACCTTTATTTTATCGCATCCACGAAAGCTAAGAAGACAGGGAAAAATTGAAAGCAGGGCACAGGAAGGTTAACAACATGGAAAAGTTCTTGACGGGAAAGTAGGAAGAAGAGTAGAAAAAGATAAGGTTATATCATTAAGTACCTTTATCTTTTGCTTGATCCGAAAGACCCGGAACTTTCATCTCATTTTCATCGTAATTAAAAGTTACAGACGATACAAACGTTGGCTTCTTTATCACCAAGTACAAACCGATTCACTCCCTTTGTCTATCTCTATCTATCTTTCTTATTTTTTCTTTACCAAATTTTTCTTTTTCATGTTTTATACAATTTACTCACTTACATTCGATGAATTCATCTCTCTCTCTCTATTTCTCTCTCTTTTTTGTTTTTATTTTTCAACAGTCAATCCTTTCGATGCAAATTCACTTAAAATTTTGTCAGCGGGTGTTTCTATTTTCATATTGATTTGATAAAATTATTCTTACCAAAAGAATTTCTTTTGAAATGTCATGCATTTTATTTCCCTTTGTTTTTACGTGTTCATAAAGCACAATTCGAAAATAATTATTTTTCTCGCAGACAGCGTATATCCGACGTTCGAAATCGCCCGGGTATCCGGAGATTTGTGCGTTTTGTTTTATCTTCTCTCTCTTTTCTATCGCGTTGTTGTTTATTTCCTGTTGTTGTTGTTGTTGTCGTTGTTGTTGCTGCGTAAAATGAAAATGTTTCGAATCGAAGCGTTACGTCGGAGTATTGCAAACTTTTGCAAGAGGGCACAGCGTGCAATTAATCGGCTAATGGCACACGTTTCGATCGATGTCTGGACGACTATTAACGATATTTTTTTAAACCAAAGAATGTACCTTGCCTCAACCCTTTTAAATTCAATGTACACACACCTGCAGGTTTATGCACGTTCGAAATCGATTTCACGATTGTTCTCGCGTTTTTCTTTCATTGAATTTTAAAATAATTCTCTTTTGAAACGAATTTTTATATTTCTTAATTATTATTTGGAAATTTTTCTTAAACCTTTTAAATGGAAATCTGATAAATCTTTTATTTTTTTTTTTTTTTATTTTCTATCAATAATAAATAAAATAAAATTAGAAGAGGCATATATCTAATTGTCATTTAAAAAAATTTTCTTATTAATTTTTATTCGTATTTCAATAATTAATGAATAAAGGGATTCGGTGGTAATGAAAATACGAGAAAAAATAGCATGTAATCGACGTCAATGAAGTGAGTTTATTTACGCGAGATCGATTATTTCGGAATTTATTTCTCTTGGAGGATGTCCGCTTCGTAAATATAATAAATATAATAGGACGGAATAAGTCCTTATATACCATCGATGAAGAAAGGTACACCCTGATGTTCTTTCCTAACGAGAAAGAACGTGCCTTTATTGTTGAGCATCTTCGAACGAGCATCAAGATGAACTCTCGATCTTGCTTTTTCGAGCTTCTTAGTTTTTATAATTGATTCATTAAACGGAAGCTAGTTTTTTTCTCTCTTCTCTCTCTTTCTCTACTTATCTCTCTATCTGTCTCTCTTTCTCTCTCTTTCTCTACCTATTTCTCTTTCTGTCTTTATAATTCAAAAGAAAGAAAATAGATATATGTATAGAAAAAAATATATATACACAGAATATATATAAAATAGAATATATATTATAATAGAATATATATATATATATACATATATTCTATAATATATATATATATATATATATATATATATATATATATACATATATATTCTAACTACTCTTACCACTTTGTAAAAATATGGTTGATCAGTCATAATACTAATTACATGTAACAGTAATATCTGAGGAAGAACTGATATTACAATTGTAAAACGGAATTTCATTCGGTTTATGATATTTCGATGAAATAATCATTTATCAAAATATCATGATTATAATATATTAAAGATAGTATTATCAATATTATCTTTGTTATATATTATTATTATGTAATAGAAATATAATTATTTATTATCACAAATTCATGATGGAAATTAAACAAAAATGATTGAGATGGTCAATCTATACGATTAAGTATATATTCAACGAAACTCATAGAAGCATTTCTATGTGATCTCATTGACTATTTCGGTTGGAACATTTACATTTCTCCATCCTCCTCGTTCTTGTTAATCTTCTCTATAAACGAAAATGATTTTCTAACGGTGGTAGATGCACACGCGAAATTGAGATCAACATTCAGCATCGAATGGAAAAGTGATTGACTATGAAAAACATGGCTGATGAGAAACCATTTCGGTTCGCTATTCTGCGAATCTGAATCGTTGCTTCGACGATACGTGAAATTGATTTTCTCTACGCGAGTTCGACATTGCTACCTGCAAAACTTTTATTTCCTTTGTTTATCTTTCAACTTTACATTCAACATTCTCTCTCTCTCTCTCTCTCATTCTCTCTCTCTCTCTCTCTCTCTCTCTGTTATTTTATTTGTCCTATCATTTGATTCTACATTATTTCCGATGACTTTCTGTATTCTCATTAATTTCTAATGAAAACAAAGTATTTCACTAACGATACCAATAAAGTTCGTTCGTCATCGCAGCGAAAAATCATTTATACTGATTTATTTGGACTAATTAGCAACGAACCGTAACGCTACGTTCGAACGTCGAAAATCATTTTATCGGAACATCATCCCCTCCCAGTCTGTTCTTCGTACAAACGAACGAATGAACGAACGAACGAACGAACGAACGAACGAATCAACGAGCGATCGTTACGCCTATTAAGTACGTAGATACTTTCGATTTTACATATTATCGTCGTTTCATCGATTTTCCATCGGTTTCCGTGAATTCTCACTATGGAGAGTTCGAAGTGGAACGACGCGTTTAATTCGATCCAGTGCAGGCTGCGTTGCGGCCATTGAAGAGCGTGAATTCAAATCGCAAAAGCGCCTAGTACAAAGCTCTCGATGTGTAGGATCGATTGAAACGTTTGCGATTGGATCGATTCAATACAACCGACGAATATCATCATCGTCATTGTCATTGAGAAACGCGAGCGTCGGCTTTCCCAAGCTTATGACAAACGGTGACGCGGTCTATGAAACAAATAAGTGTCTTCACCAGCGACAGACGCAACAGAGGAGTCGCGCGCGTGTTCCCGTATAATCGCATCCGATTGCTTTGTGAAAGCCATCCGTACGGATCGCCGATCAAAGCGCAAAACGCGATTTTCTGTGAAACAACATTCGTGTATTTCACAACGATACATACTCGAAGAATGATCCAGTCTGTTTATCGATGGATATTCTACGTGAAAAAAATGCGACCCTTCTTTTTTCCTCGAATCGTATTCGTCGATATTATTTTTTTCAATGTTATTCTTAAAGACATCATTCTAATCAATTTATAAAATTCTAATCTGAAAGGTTTAGTTGAAACAATTCTTATCTTATCTGTCGTTTAGATAGATTTATAAACGGAGAATTTCGTTGGGTTAGTTCGATTGATTTTTCTTAAAATACTTTCATAGTGAAAGTTTTCAGACAACGGAAAAAAAACAGGATATCATTATTTCTGGCATCGAAAGTTACATTGATGTAACGACAAAATGATTGCTCAAGGAGTTTGGTTAAAAGGAAAAAAAGAGGTGGGAAAACAAAGAAAACAAGAAAACAAAAAAAAAGTAACGAAAATAGAAAAGAGAAAAGAGAGAAAAGCGGGAATTTTTGTTCGTGTATAATAGTGTGAAACCGATGAAAGCATAACAGAATTCTAACGTGGAAACTAGGTTGCCGAATCGTAAAATGATGATAGCAGCTTTATAAATGTTGAGACAATGAGTAAAAATGGTAGGTGGTAGAACGTGTTTCGAAACGATGATAACCTACTTTTCTCTTATGAATATTATCTTTCGATTATTATCAATGTACAATATTTTACAGTTTTTGCTTTGGATTAATTCTATTAATCACGTTACTGCATCATCGAATAATAGAAATAGCAACTATGTCCAATAATTAGAATAAGTATGTACATATAATAATAAGAGATATAACAATAAAAAAAAAATTGTGAAAAATGAAATGTATTATGTAATGTATTATGTAATGTATTATGTAAATGTATTATGTAAATGTAATATGTCTGAATGTATTATCAGAACCAATGTGTTTCTATTAGTTTGTTCAAAAGTAAAAATAAGAAAACATGAGTAAAGTAAAACGATAAAGAAGAAAGTGGAAAAAATAAGAACAAAAAGGAAAAAAAATGATCGTGTCGTGATTTATACAATTTTTAAAAGAAACGAAGCGATCTGATCTCTTTTCTTTTTTTCTTCCTTTTTTTTTCCCTCCCCCCTAAGCACATATCGCGAATAGAAAGCAAGTAGGATTTTGGTTGGTTGATTCGTTCGTTTCTCGTTGACTGTCGATCAGACCACTCGGTGGGTTGATCTATCGTACGGATACAGGAGGAGCAGCCGTATGATCGAACGAAATACAGTAAAAATGCGATGGAAACCCGATTATACGGGCACGTGAAATTGCAGTCGTACGTGAAAAGCGACGATCGAGCGTCGGCATACATGGCCTCGCGATTTCTCCCTCGCGAAACCTCCGCCTCGGTATTACGCATCGCTTAAGCCCCTCGGCGATAGCATCGAATTCGAATGAAAAAAAAGAAAAAAAAAATTAATAAAAATCGAAGGGAGAGAGAGAGAGAGAGAGAGAGAGAGAGAGAGAGAGAGTTTGGTTACCCAGCTAAATACGTTCCGAGTGTGCGCGACGTGTCATTGAATAATTTGAAATCGTAAAGTCGTTTCGGTAGACTTCTCTTCATTCGTACTCGTAATACCTTTCTTTCTTTTTTTTTTCGAATCACCGTGTAGATAATTCGTAGGATAAAATTTTACAAACGATAGCACGTTCAATGGTTTCCTTTCGATGATCTTTCGTTGAATGAAATGAAACCGATAGAAAATGTTTAATCGAATAGAAACGTTCGATCAAACTATATCAAATTTACAATGATCCTTTAAAACGTTATCCAGATAAAATTGTCTCGGTACGATTTCATAGAGTAGAAGATTCCAAACAAAATCTGAAAATAAATTTCAAATTTTCTATGACAGAAACGAAACGTTCTCCAAAAATTGTATGAGATCTCTTGTTTCCGTTGCCGGTTACACGGTCAGAGATTTTCCTTGTTTCCCTTGGATATGTTCTCTCTCTCTCTCTCTCTCTCTCTCTCTCTTCTTTCTTTCTTGGGTTCACACGTGGTGAAACGCGACGTTAACGCGATTATTAATGTAACCGTACTATTTGCGAAACGTGCAACGCGTGCAACGCGATCGTATATAATATTTGAGGTCGACAGTAAGTGCCAACTCGTCGCCGTTTCCTCTGCTTGTGTTGGTCATTCTCGTAAACGATTTTCTCTCTTTCTCTCTCTCTCTCTCTTTTACGCTCTTCTTCTTGTTCTTCTTTCTCTTTCTTCCATTTTCTTTGCATCCAACGCGATGCCGTTTCCGTCGTTAATTTGAAAGAACTACGGAAGCGAGTTGTGCGATGCACCGAAACGTTATAACGATCGTAATATAAACCGTAATGGCAATCTTGTCCTCTTTTTCCATCCAACCTTTTTATTCCTTTACTGTCGCACGAAGAATCGTTCCGAGACGTATGTACGCCTATTTTAAACGAGCTCTTTCTCCATCGCGATAAACTATATATATATACAAAGATTTTATCTTTGGCGAGCTTTACAATAATAATGTTTCTGTGAAATTTCTAACACAATTCGTAGATAAAGAAGGACAACGAGCACTATGATGATTTCTTTTTTTTTTTTTTTTAATATTCCAATAAATTGAATAGATTATAGGATTTATATTGGAAATAGAAAATAATTTACATCTACTTATTTAATAATCTATTAAAAATAATATATAATTTTATCATATATAAAATCTTCGATAACATTGATATTCTTTTTGGCTTGAAAAGCGATCGTAAAAGCTACAGCGACAGCGATGTAAGCGCCAATGAAATATACGAGTATATACGGTAGCGTTACTGGAAGCTCGTTTTATACCTCGCTTGGCATATTTTCAATTACGTGACTTTGCCTTTCTCTTCGATCCTTGGTTAGCGCCGATTTAATTTTCGGTTATTCCCTACCTACCTATCGTTCCTCCGTGAGTGCACCGAAACACTTCTATTTCTTTTTCCGACACATAATTCGTCAACAAATTGAATTTAATGCGTTGACGAACGATTAATGAAAATGTTAAAATCATTGTTGAAAAATATTGATATTTCACGATGACTCTTTTCGCTTTTACGAATAATAGTTCAAATTATAATAAGAGAGAATTAGATTAATACATTACATATGGATAATAAAGACAAAGATGTTTTGTATTATTTTTTTTTTTCTTACATGAACGTCGATACATTATGGGCGAAAGCGATGATCCGTTAAGGACAAACGACAGAAAAGATAAGAATAAAGAGCAATTGACTCAGCCAACCGTACTTTGCACTTTGTTTTCGATGTATATGACTTTACAGCGTGGCACCTAAAATATGACGGAGAATGAAAAAAATGCTAGAAAATCTATTGCACCATGGTAAAATGAAAGTTCAATCATTCGAGTGGGCATTCCTTTAAACGTAAATTTCAATTAAATATTCATTAGTCTAGAATGAAATAGTAAATCTCACGAAATATGAAATAATTTAAAAGCGTAACAAAAAATATGAACGAAATGCTTGCTGGTAAATGTGAGAACATTTTCGACGAAAGTTACGTTATTAACATGTCCGATGTACAACGTTGAATGAGTTTACGAAAGGTTTAAATGTCTACTAGAGATTAACACGTTGTTTACATGCGTGCTTGTTTCATTAAATTTCAATGAAAATAATAATAATAATGTAGGATTTGTGAAAAAAGTTGAGCCATTAGTTAGTAGTAGATTCTGAGATTTGGAACACAGATCTTTCGGTGGTTGCCTTAACCATTAAGCTTTTCAGATCCTTAATGTCTATTTATATGAAAATAGAAATCCTCGGTTTTATACAATAATACGATACCATAGCTCGCATGTGACAAATTAATTATTGAGAAATTTTCCTTCGAGGTTAAATTTCTAAAATGGGATATCGTTCCTCTTTCTTTCTTTTTTTTTCTTCTTCTTTATTTTCATTCCTTTTCTTTCTTCTCCTTTTATAACGAAAGACAAATATATATATATATATATATATATATATATATATATATATATATATATATATATATATATATTTTGTTTCTGTAATCTATAAAAGAATTAATTTTCTCTTTTCCATGTCGCAAAGGAACAATTTTTTGCATTCTTATGCATTTGTTTCTTTATGCATTGTATATCATTTGTCTCGAGAAGATAAAGGACCTGTTGTTGGCCTTTTTCCTACGTTGGAAAAACCGCGAAATATTGAAATCATATTGTAATATCGTTTACTAGTTCTCCATCGAATATACTTCAATCTAGAATATTTTATGAATAACGTAAATTGTTATCGATGAATTCTTATTGGTTATTTTATCCTCATTATTACGTCAAGAACGGATTGCATTGATTGATCGTCGTATAGTTAAAGAAACATCGACGAACTACTGTTTTTATAAAAGCAAAAATATGTATATAAATATTATAGAGTATATATTCGACACGTAGGTACACGTGTCGCTCGACTTATACTTTATGCGATATGCCATGACATTTGTATGATATATACTTTGCATTTCCATTCCTTTAGACGATATATTACGATGTGAAGGTAGAAAATGAGAGAAGAAGAAACGAGAGAGAGAAAGAGAGAAGGAAAGAGAGAGAGAGAGAGAGAGAGAGAGAGAGACGGATTTACCGATATACGGCTTCGATTTCACGGTTATGGTTGTCGTTATTCAAATCCCCGTTGTTGTAGCTGACTTTTTACGTCAACCCATAAAAATCTCGATCCCTACATCGCTTCCTCGCTAACGAGCTTGCAGCGAAGCTATCGACGATTTTTATATACCTATGTGCATTGTATTGGGATCGTTTCGATGTATTTCAAAATTGAAGATATTCATGACGGCGAGCGTACGACTGACCACCTTGTATTGTAATAAAAAAAAAATATATTACGATGGTTATAAAAGTAATTTTTGAAGGAAAACGTCTGTTGAAACGAAGATTGATAGTTTTTCTTGTAGGACAGTTTACGACTTTTTTTTTTTTAAATATAACAAGTGTCTTTTCGTATACGATGCTTTATGAAAAATGATTTATCCGTAGGAAATATTAAATCTAAAGAAATTTTTCTCTTTTTTTAAATTAAGTCTTTCAATCATCAATTTAGACAGCAAGTATTTATGACTGAAAGTTTTTTTGGTATTGGTTAAAATACAAGGAAATTATTATTTAAATTAAATTACTTTAATGTCGTAGAAACACATAAATTCTACTTGAATAAATGTAATTGCGATTTGTAATATACGATTATTGTAATGGGCTCGTTTAAAACGGAGAATAGATAACCCTTTTCATTGGCTATCAGAGATCGCACGAAAATAGAGGTAGGTACAAGTTAAACGAGTATAACGCGTAACTTGAATGCTTGCCCCGAGCAAATGGAACCTCTCTGACTAATGTCGGAATGCAATTCCCAACAGTGAAGAATAAAAAAGAGTAGCATTGTCGGAGGTGCTACGTCAAACGTCAAAGTTCTTTTATCACTTCGACTTTTTCGCTCTGATCTTTCCAGGGCTTTTTAAGAAAGGACCCCTGTAGTAGATATCTGAAAATGCAATTGCCTTTCGATCGGATGCATTCTCACGAAAACAAAAGAAAATGAAAAGGTCTCATTCCATTTCGTTCCTATTCTTTTTTACCTATGTAATGTGTAAAACGCATAATTGTAGATCATTGTAAATTATTAATCAAGTACTTGTTTACGATTACATTTGTAACTTGAACTCGTAATACGTTATTTCCGTATCTCTCGATTCTTTTCTTTGATTTCTGCGAAGATTGAAAAGAATCAGATATCCTTGAATTCAGCACGACTAACACAGTAGAATGTACGACTAGTAACACAGTTACAGTATAAAGTAAATTGTGTAAACGACGTAAAGGGAACATAGATTTTCGTACTTGGAGACAAAGGCCAATGGAGAGTTTGAGCGACGTCCTTTAGGCATACTTGACGCCTGAAAGCGAACGATGCCCACCGGGTATTTGCTCTTTTCGCGTAAATACGTCTGTCCGCGTATATATACCTTTGCCTTTAACTCTCTTCCTCTCTTCACTTCTCTTCCCACCCACTTTCTCTCTCTCTCTCTCTCTCTCTCTCTCTCTCTCTCTCTATTTATCTCTTTTTTTCTTAGAGGAACTTTTCTTTTTATCTTCATCTATCACCTATTATCTTTCACGAATTACCCCGCACAGTAGTTTCTCTTTCAGAGAGAGACGTATCTGGACCTTATTTCTTTCTGCACTTTTTTCGCGCCAACCTGCCTTTTGCCGAATAAAAATTTTCAATGCAATAGCAATGATAATAATAGTTATTCTCTCGAAAAAAAACTTAAACATTCTCTGCTTACTTTCTATTCTACTACGACGATACGTTCCTTTACTTTTTATCGACTTACTGAGATGTGTACAAATAAAAATAGAGATAAAAGTAAAAGAATTGCAAATATATATATATATATATATATATATATATATATATATATATATATATATATATAGAGAGAGAGAGAGAGAGAGAGAGAGAGAAAGAGATAGATAGGGGGTGGGAAGATGGGAATGTAAGCCCGCGGGGAATTTCAAGGGTACGATTTAAGTACCACCCACTCAGTTCGTCGACAATGGGGTGTTTAGCGTCCCCCTGCGACTCCGGGTTACATTTTCCCATCCACCCGCTTTCAAATTGGATTCCCATTTCTTCAAATCGAAAAGAGGGCCCTCTCTCTCTCTTTCTCTCTCTCTCCATTTAGCTTCGGGGGCTACGGCTCCAACTCCGTCCTTGAACTCGAACACACCCTTGATTCGAAAACACGCTCGACTTCGACACCTCCTTTTCCCTTCTATGTTCGACTACACGCCTCGATAGGCGAGCTTTGCTGGCCCTCCGTTCACTTAGGGATTACCAAAGGTTTGTTTTTACCTCGACCGCAAGATCTTTAAGGGAGAGTGAGATTTATACGGTTAAAGATATACTAATTCGTGAGGGGTAATGCGCGTCGAACTATGCAATGCCGAAATCGAATTTAATACCGGCAAGTATTCTTATTGATAATTTTGTTTTTTTACTTTCTTTTTTTTTTTTTTAACTTAGACAACATATTTTTGCTTATTTCAAAGCTTTTTCTCTTTCTCATCTCCTTTTTCATTTTTTCTTTTTTTTCTTTTTTTTTCTTTTTTATTGTCCACAGAGTTTCGAATGATCGTTTTTCGATACATATTTCAACTATACATAATATATAAACAGATAGATTCTTTATCTCGTTCATTCTATGCGTAAGACGTTCGAGATACCTTTTAAGAAAGACGAAGAATTCTTTAGAAGATTTTTTTCGATCTTAAGACCTAGATATTTTTGTTTTATAGAATACATTGTTACGTACTAGGTAAAAGGATAAGAAATTTGGGACAACCTCTGTAGGACATCTTTTGTTTTACGAGAAATCGATATCTCATAGGCTAGTATGTAGCTAACCAATGTATGTGGCATTCCGCCACCTTATCGCGGAATAACGATCACTCTCTTGACACATTTTGTACTTTGTCGTTTGTAAAGATAATAAAAATGACTTCTTTTCAAAAGAATATTTTGAATTCAATCAGATTTTCTTTTATGCTATTTTATTGTCTAATAAAATTATAAACGATAAGATGCTTATAAAAAAAAAATATAATAAATCATGAATCTTGGCTTTACACGTATACCTAATACCTAAATGTTTTCTATACATTGAGATATTGAAATGTGGGATCGTTTATAATTAGAATATGAATTCGTGTGGTTTGATGGCAAAGTAAAGAGACAATTTCCTTTAGAAATTAAGTTCATTAATTCTGACGAGAAAGAGTATCGTCGAGCATTGATTAAAAAGCACGTCAATATATCCTATCAAAAATTCGATACTTTCTCGTTAGCGTTACACGTGGAATCGTGCAGGATATATGTATGTATAAACTAGCACGTTGATTAACCCCAATTAGAAGCTACAATTCTCGGATTTCACCGAAACACGATATTTTACGATCCCTCCGTTGGGATTAAAAAAAATAAAACAGAGAGAAAAAGCAAAAATGAAAGAAAATATTAGTGGGGAGTTGTTAAAGAAAAAAAAAAAAGAAAACTGTATTACTTAGGATATTTTATATTATATTTCTCATTTGATATAAATATTTACGGTAATATAAATCGATGAGATATCAATATAAATAAGCTATATGCATTTGATAAGTCTCACTCAATGTAAATAAAAAAACTTGATGTATTGGCTCTTCGTACAACTATTTTCAACGGAATCGATCATAGATCGTATTTTAACTCTTACAATTTATACGAAAAAAAATAAACTAAAATGTTCAATTTGTAAGGGCTTACGAAAGAATATTTTTTAACTTTAGAATTCGTCGCGAATTCCGTATCCGTCCGTTACAGTTAAATGCGATCTCTGGCATATCGTATTTCTTCACGAGTCTTTATAATACTATGCTCGTTGCTCTTCATTAGCAAAGTTTCGCACGTTTATTCCTTTCGTGGTTTAACGAATATACCCCTCGACGGTTATAATAATATCATTTTCCAAAGCCTTTCCACTATGGTGATAAATTCGAAGCCCTGTCGAGAAATATCAGTGGGAAGCTATAGAAATTTTGGACGTTACGAAATACATTGGAGAGAACAATTATGCTTTATCTTTGATTTCACTTTTTCCACGTCATTTTTATTTTAAATTCATTGTGAAATCTGTTCGAATTGTTCTTTTTTCTGCGATTTTAAGATAAATCGAGTTTCTTATGCCAATACACGCATAAAACGATGACTAAGCGCCCTTAAAGCACTTATCTGGATCAAAAGATAGAGAGAGAGAGAGAGAGAGAGAGAGAGAAAGAGTGACATAGATCGATCTCAAGACCCTGTCGATTCTCATGTTCACTCTTTTAGAAGCCTATAAATACCATCCAGTATCTTAAATGCGATCTTCTAGCTTCCATCGTTTTTCTCCCTCTCTCTTTTTTCTTTCTCCCCTCCCTCTCTCTCTCTCTCTCTCTCTCTCTCTTTCTTTCAACCGAAAATACACTTTCCTCTTCTCACACTTAGAATCCCCTGCAGATTCAGCCTATGTTTTCCCTTAAGTGGTCCGCCAAACTCTCCCATTGGCCACCTATCGAAACGACAGGGGGTAAGGTTCCTCGTCGTTGATCCTTACAAGCGAACCATGTTGTCGAAATGGAGCTGCCATTCTTGCTACGATCTTTCTAACGCGATAGAAGAGATTACTCGTACCTCTACTCCGACCACTTTGCGCACTATCGACATTTAATCCTTCATATCGTCGCCACATCATACGCGCCATCTACGATTTTTCGAACGCGATGCTTTTAAATCGATGCTTCGTAAATCGAGAGGCTAATCCAATGAATGTGAAAGCGTGATAAGCTTTCAGTGACGATCGAATGGCATTATGGGACGAGTGTATAATCGATTCATAAAAATCTGATCGAATGATTCGGTCGCAACATAGATTATCATAACTGGATTTAATATTCTCGATGATCCAGCAATGTACACAGTTCAAAACTATATTAAAGACAAATTATCAATATCTATCTAGGACAAGTAATAAGATAAAAAAAAAGATCTCGTAAAACGATCGATTAACAAGTGTCATTAGCTGTTTGACGAAATTAAAAAAAGAAAAAAAAAGAGATTAAATTTACAATAAGAATTATCGCCAATGTCGGATATTACCTTTTGCAAGGACATCACCGTTTGTGAAACTCAAAAAGAAAGAATGATATAAGGATGACGAATATGATGTATTTTCGTCCTAATCTCTCAAGACAGGAATATACGCCCTCTCGAAAAGAGAGGTTGACGCGATGAGAGAGAATCTAAGGACCCCTGGCAAGTCGCGTTGCAACAATCGGACCGAATGAATCTCTCAGAGACGTGTACTGTAGGGAGGCATTGTGTACGAGTTCCTACAGGCTTTCCTAATGACTCGGGACTGTCTCGATAGAAACAACGACGACGACGACGACGACGACGACGACGACGACGACGACGACAACGACGACGTCGGCAAGGACGTCGACTTTGCATTTAGCGAATGGTGCGCATCTTAAATCAGCACCCGGTACTTCTCTTTGTTTGTGCGTGTCTGCCTTAATGTGGTCGCGTAATTGCGGAGTCATGTTTTCGGTCGGTGCTATACTCACGACTGTCTTCAATAAGGAAGAGAGAGAGAGAGAGAGAGAGAGAGAGAGAGAGAGAGAGAAAGGGAGTAAGGAATACGAGCAGCTTACCAACCAACCACGAAATTCTAGGTTATACACATTGTTCAACGAAATTATATACCAAGGGATAAATCTTCTCTCATAGGCCAAGACACCTTCTTCCTGTCTATATCCTTGTTCCTTGGGTTTCTCCGTTATTCGGTGGAACTAACGTGGATTTTCATCTATTTTCTCTTTCTCTCTTCCTATTTCGTCGCGCGAATCAAATTAATTTAATTAAATCCACGTAAATCGACGAGAACTCAAATATCATGTTTGATGATTTAAAATGATAAAATTTGCTGGAAAAAAAAGAAAATAAATAAATAAATAACTAAATGTAAAAGACAGCGAGTTATTTCGTATTTTAAAACTTGATGGAAAAAGAAAAGTATAAATTATAAGGAAAAAAATAAAAAAAAAGGAAGAAAATAGGAAAAAAATCATGAAAGAATTCTTTCGTGAATCCTCGCAATGCAATGGTTCCCAGTTATTGCCGCGTTCCGATAAAATCCCGATTTTCCATTGAAAGTCAGAGGTCAGAAATGGAAGCCGGCGTGCTTGAATGGGACAGCCACGAAGCGCGTTTCAACTTCCAACCTATTTCCGCGTTCGTGGATTGTCCTTCTTTCTGTGCGAACAAGAGGAATTTTCTTTTTATCGAAGGTTTATTTATTCCCGTATTCTCCGTGAGGCCGTGTGAGCTTTTTTTTTAAAAGGTACGTCCCTCACCCTTCACCCTTCCACCATCATTGCTCTACTTTATGGTAAAACGTCATTGTACATTCGAGAGTTCTCGATTTTTTCGTTTACGATAAATCCTCGATTATTGATCGCGATTAGCTGAGGAATAAAAAATAATTCTCCGCGTCAAAAATATCGAGCTTCGTTTTTTTCTCGATTTAACGGGGAATCAGCAAAAAAAAAAAAAGAAAAAACAAAGAAAGAAAAGATAGAGAAAAAAATAAAAAATAAAAAAGTAGATAAATAAAATATCAAAAAGAAAGTACGATTTTATCTTCGTTGCAATTCATGTTTGCACGGTTCTACAGAGTACAGCATGGGGCTATCGTCCGAAGTATTCATTTCTCTCATGTACGATCGCGTTTTAGTCGCATCTAGCGATAAATGCGACCACGAGCGAGGAGTTTGAATTAAAACTGTAACTTCCCATTTAGATTCCTCGCACGAGTGTGCTTCCCATCGTACATTCCAGTTTATATCGGCTAAATTTGAATCTTCCCCTATCCTTGACTCTCTCTCTCTCTTTCTTTCTCTCTTTCTTTCTCTGTCTCTCTCTCTCTCTCTCTCTCTCTCTCTCTCTCTTTCTTGCTCTTCTATTTCTTTTGCAACTAGGTTATATCACGAGTAATAATAATCATTTCAATGCAACTCGGTTAGGCAGGCATAGCGTATCAGATACTGTTTTTGCAATAGTGATAGTAATAATGCAGTTTTATTTTTTTTTTCTTTTATTTTTTCATTTCGTGAACGTAAACATAAAGTCAATGCAGAAAAGCATCACAGGTGTTAGGTAGGTTCTGTTGTTACATACGCCTTATGGTATCTTGAATATCTTTCGTTTTCGGCTCAACGACATTCGTAATCGGTTAAGGAACATGAGAACATAATTTGTTCGAAATTGTTTTTGAGTAAAAAGTCAAAGATATCGTTCAAATTCGAAACGTGTTGAAGATTTGAATAAATCTTTCAATGTGGGTTCCATGGAATGATAATTATATCGCTTTAAATCGTATTTCATTTTCATTCGTTCGTGTTCCTCGTCGAAAATAGATTGAATTTATGGTAGGGATATAATGAATAAATTTTTAATTCTTTAACATGAAATATATTAAACATATTGCTTTAATTAAATCTAATTATATATTAACGATAGCTATCGTACAAATTAGATTTAATATATCTACATTTATTATTTATAATGAATATTATAAATAATGTATATATAAATATGTAAATATATATGTATACATATACATATATCGATCATATGTATTGAATATTAAAATATCAAAATCATAAATATTATAAGTTATATTCGAATGGAATGATATAATGTATAGATTTAATACCAAATTATGATATTACTATTCATTAACAATCATTTTCGTAAATGTTTCCTTCCTTTTCTGTTGAAAATTTAAATCTCAAGTCAACGAAGTTAATTTCATTTTCGGCGACAATCGGAGCAACGAGAGCGTGCTGTAAGAGTTTCGAATTAATTTCTACCGGCCCGTCGTTGGTCCCATTTCCATAAAGTAAAAGCCCTCTCGAAAACGTTGTCGTAACGATACTTTATGTTCTTCCGCGAAATCTCTCACCCTTCTTTCTTTCCAACCCCGCACAACCCCGATCCCATATACTTTACCGAATCATTTCTATATACCATGGTCTCGTCTCCGTGAATAAGAGATTTTAATATCCTGTCCTTTGATACTCTTAAAACTCGGCTGAGTTCAAACTGGAGATATCTATACGTACGATCCAATTCCCTGAATAGAGTGACTTGAAACGAATAGAGGTAGATACACGAAACTACGTGAACCCCTTCGTGCATGCCGTCTACCTACATACCTACATACCTATCTACACAGATACGCAGCGCGTATATGCGAATAGATAGACGAAGCTATAGAGGAAGGATATTCGTTTCGAGCATTTGAGCCGGCCGGTATGTAGAATGAATCCGCAATCAGAGACTTGGCTCGCAGTCAGAGTATAGTAGCATCGAGGGCTTGTCTCGTATACGTGTTCGCGTGAGAACAGATTCTCCTAGAAAACGAGTCGCGAAGCCTGAGAAAATCTATTTGGGAATAGAAAAAAAAGAGAGAGAGAGAGAGAGCTACTGAGAATGGCCTCGTTATTATTAAACAGACAAAAGGGTTATCTATGTATCTACGGCTTTATCTCACAATTTCCATCTCCTTTTTTCCTATCCTTTTCTCTTCTTTTCTCTGTCCCTCTTTCTCTTCACTTAGTTGTCTGGAGCTTTTCTTTTTTCCCCCATTGGGTTTTCGAAAACGACCCTCGACGGATCGGCGACATTCTACGTACGTGTCGCTTTACGGAGATTGTTCCTTCCTATCCCTCTCACCGATCGAGAATTTAAGTGCTCGGAAGCTGCGAGATTTCTTTAAAGAATCTTCAGATTTGGGTCAGGTGGATCTTCTTTCTCTTTACCGATTTACCATCCATCTATCTAGCTATCCAGTTGAATCTTTCCATTGGAAGATTTATTGGAACAAGAGAGTTTCGCCGATCCGTTTCGTCATCGTATCGAAACGAAACTACAAACCAATCAACTTTTGATCCATTTTCGACATTTACTTATGATTATTATTCTTATAGATATTGGATTTCTTTCTTTCTCTCTCTTTTTTATTTATTTTCCTCTCTTTCTCTCTCTCTCTCTCTCTCTCTTTCTTTCTTTCTCCGACTCAACAAAGGAAAAAAAAAGGAAAAAAAAGATAGCATCGGCCAAATGACAGACTGATGCATTTTCTCCATTAAATTTATTGTCACGAGTTGCAATGGTAAATTACGTTTTAGTGCTTCTATTTAGATCTTAAAAAATAAAAGAAGAGAAAAATAAAGAGAGAGAAAGAGAGAGAGAGATAGAGAAAGAGAGAGAGAGAGAGTATGTTTGGAGTCATCCTTTATTTATTTTCCTAGCAAACAAATTGCGAAAGAATGGGAAAAAGTCAGAGAGATAGAAAGCTTTCAAATTTATCCATCAACTTGTTTCGTACATGAATTCGCGTAATAATAGCCCTGGTAACGATCTTTTGACTTTGCGTCATTACGTTCTACACGTAATCATTCTGTATTCGCGAGAAATTAAACATTTTTATTGGAGAAAAGATGAATGAAATATTAGTGAATTATTATTGAGCTTTTATATACGTTTGAAATTTCCTCTATAACATAATATTATATCAATAATATTATATATATATATATATATATATATATATATATATATATATATATATGTTACGTATATCAAATAAACGAACGCGATAAAAAATCGGTAATAAATTGTACACATTGGAAAACATAAAATCAAACTCAATGTTAAATTATTTAATGGACAGAGATTGATCATCCAAGGAAAGAGAGTTTGATAAAAATAAAAATAAAACAAATAAAAAAAAAAATAAAAAATAAAAAATTGCAAAATTACAAAAAAAATAAAAATCAATCAAAGAGAAATCACAAACAGGGTTTCAAAGTCAACTTTCGGCAGATACAACAGACAAGCACGTTTCCACAGAGTGGGTCCTGTCCTAGAAAGTAGTCTAAAGAGGGTGAATCGGAGAGGGTGGTGGTGGATGGTCGCCGACGAAGCTTGCAGAGGCCGTACGGAATAGTGGAAAGTTGGCTGGAGGCGAGGAACTATAGTCTGGGGCTAACTTCGCCGTCGGCGTCGTCCGCATGGAGACGCGAGGGGTAGACGTTGGCACCCTTTGTCGGCCAACGGCGCATTGTTTCCCGCGGCTATAAATTGTCTCGTAACTCGCCTTGCTAGGCCCGCACTTCCTTCCTTCCTTCTCTTCCATCCTCTACCACTTCTCTATCTCTCTTTCTCTCTCTCTCTCCTCTCTCTTTCTCTCTCTGTCTGTCTGGCTATCTCTCTCTCTCTCTCTCTCTCTCTTTGCCAACCCTACCTTTTCGATCTTCCTTACCACCGAATAATGGTAGTCTCGAGTCCATGCTTCCTGCAAGAGCAAAGCTCCTCTACTGGCCTTCGGACCAAACAGTCCGAAACGATATTTCGGAGCTTTCTCCTCGTTGCTTCCTTGTTTATATGTGAGGAATACTTACTACTTACTTACTTACTTATCTCCTAGACGGTACACATGTGATATCATTAATAGACTCTTTGTTCGGTAACATTTAATGTTTCGTGGCCACCCGTCGAATTGTTCTTACCTTCTCGATACTTGAAATATAGTATAATATACTTTGAAACGATTATTATTCTCCGTGTTCGTTCTCGACCTAATATCGATCCGTATTAGATCTAGCTACATTTAAATGATCTACACGATTTACTATAGTTAGATACAGGGTAACGTTATCGTATATGAAACCCTATAGTATTTGTACAAGTAAGGAACTTACAATACTGTGGCAATGTTTCGAACTATTGTATTAATACTAATCGATAATTTTGTCCGCATATCAATGTCGTCTACGCCGGAACGATTGTTTTAGCAAAGCGTCAACTTAGATTTGTTCTTTTTCTCTTATCATCGCAAGTTTTTATAGTCATTTACAAAGAAGCTTTTTATAAGATTAAAAGTTAAAGTTATTTGATAAGTTGTTTTTTTTTTTACTAGCTTCTTAGTATTATCAAACAGTTTTATTATCATTGAAATGAAAAATTAATAAATTATTCTCAGGTTAATTAATAACTTCTTTTTTCGAAACTAGGATGTTATTAATATGAGACACTCTTAAGGTATTCTTAATATGAGATACTTGTAAAATATAGATGAGAAGTAAATTAACAAGGAAGATAGTTTCAAGTCGGAATTGAATAATAATACAGAATATTTATTTTGTTCGTGTTTCTATTCTAAGAACTATTTTGATGAACAGTGAATTTAACGCATCGAGTACTACAGAGAAGCCCGTGAATGTTATTGTGCTAATGATGATACCTTTATATATCATAAATTGTCATAAAAAGGCAAAAAGATAAATGACTTTTTAATTTTAATTGATAATTCAAATTTTTAATTTTAATTTTAAATAAGGTCTCATATTAAAAGACTTTTTAAATGTTTTAAAACAATTATCTCTGCATTCTTTTATATTTTCTTCATTTTCATAATAGATAATAGTATCTATGAAACTAATATTTCTCTTAAACATGCATAAATCAATGACAAATATAATGATAATAAAAATTTTGATATTTTCCATTTCTATTTGCGCACGATATTTAATTAAACTTAAATAATCCCGGTCAATCAATTAAGCAGTCATAAACAATGCAAGAGAATAAATCATCGATGATTTATCGTAATAAATGAATAAGTTATTTCATTTCTTTTGTACAAAGAAAAAATAAATTTTTAAGTTAATAAAAAAATAAACAATACGAAATTATAGGCCGATTTTAAATACATTTTATTTATTTGTACTATTCGTTTTTTTTCTTCTTTTTTCTAATCATTGAATACGAAATACTTACTTATTTCTCCGTTCAAACAAAGAAAAAAAGTAAACAGGAAGGAACCTATCAATAGCACAGGCTTGATAATCCGCTCGTCGTCTAGCTAAGTATTCTTATCAAGGGTATCCACGTTTCCTACAGGCTGTGTCCTTAGAAAAGAGTGTTTGCGCAAGGGAACCATTCTAACGGACATTGGATCAGGGATTAAATCCGAAAGGGTGTCTCATATATTTTTTTTTTCTTTTGTACCGTCCCGTTCGGTAAGGTTCTCGTGGGAGTCGAAGTTACTAGATAACTTATCTTTCTGCAGCTGCTTTTCAGTTCGACATCGAGCAAACATATTCAAAAAGTGAACGCATACGAAGATAATAATTTCATCGATAACAGTTAGTTACACTGCGATTAGAAAATTCGTAAAAAAAAGATCAAATTAAATTGATGATATATATATGAAAATATTGATCTATTTTATTCAACATCAATTTATATTTGTATGAATTTATTAATGGTTATGATCAATTAACTATCTCATTCGATATTCACAAATCATTGAAATACTTTAAAGTATGATACAATTATTACAGATCGATATGTCTTACTCGAATTTCTTTTTTTAGGAATTCGTTCTCCAAAAAAAAAAGACAATGTGATTCTTTATCATCGTAAGATTCAAGATAAGTTTCGTCTCTCGAGACAAATATACGGTTAGACCCCGACGGCAATATTTCATATTTACTAAATGCATTCTTTAGAAGAAATCGAGAAATCATAGGCATAAGCACTCTCGCTCGATCTACAAGACGGGACGAGGTTCTTCGAGTGCGATTTCTTCGTATCAGAATTGGGATTGCATTTTCCGTGCACCGACGACGTTGCAGTCTTTATCTTGGCTTACGTCCAGCCGCATGGATTATTAGATTCGTCGCGCAGGATTTTGTCGTTTTCTTCGATGCTTTTCAATATTGCCATTCTACATTTTATTTTCCCATTGTATTGCGCGTTTATCCTTCTTTCCTTCCATCTTTTTTCTATCTTTTTCTTTCTTTTTTCTTTTTTACTTTTTTTTCTCTCTTTTTTTCTCTTTTTTTTTACCATGGACTCCTTCATTTGTTCGACGAATCATTTCACATCTTTTACATTTAGATGTGCAATCGATTTCTCTTAATGAGATTCAAGTTTGCCATAGTTCTTCTTCGATCAAAGGAAAAATACCAGATAATGAAATGAAATCGATTAGAAATCAATTTAGAATACAGAAGTGATAGAGTAGTTTCAAAAGAGAACTAGTTGTATGATTGTAAACAATTCAATTCCGTTTCGATCCGAAAAGAAATTTGAATCGAATCGTACGATATTTTATAGATATTTTTATTAAATCTTTAATATCGAAATCTTTATCATTCTACCCAAGTGATAGAATATTTTTCATCGGTAAAGAAATCGACGATTAAACGAATAAATTCTCCAATTCACCCTTGGCCGTCATTGAACCAATAATCCAACAGCGAATAAATGGCTTTCGAAGGGAATCATCCAGTAAGGGCAATTTTTCCTTCTACGTTAGAGCTGAAAACATTTTCTCCTCTTTATCTCTTCGTTCTTCCTCTCCGTAGGTTTACGTTTCTATAACTAACACAGATTCCATGCGGAGTGGTGGCTCGAAAATACGACTCTAAATTTTCTATGTCGTCACTAAAATACGAACCTGGAACAGTGCTATTCCCCCTGTTCCCCGCTTCCTACTGTCTTCTCTTCTTCTCTTTTCTATTTTTTTCCTTTTCTCCTTTTCACGTTTCTTCTCTCTTATGGAACTAACAGGACTAAGGAGGATGCACCAAAGTTAGGATTTTTCGTCTAACCCGACCACATGATTGCCTAGGAAGCTGTACAAGTTCAAGTTGGACACAGCCAGAGTCTCTCTGTCTTGCAACAACATACCAACAACATTTAGGCTACAAAGTACGCGAGTTAGAGCTAGTCGAAACTTACTAGTTCGTTGTATATACAAACGTGAGAGGAGGATTTCGAGAAGAGAAGTAAAGAGAAGAGAAGGAAGAGAACGACGTTGGGCCGAGAACATCGAACTTGTCCTAAGGAAGGATTCTGGCACGAGCTTGGATTATATCGAGAGCGAGTGAATTCTCTCTCTTTCTCTCTCTTTCTGTCTCTCTCTCTCCTTCCCCATTCGGTTTTCTCTGGATACATAGAGATAATGTCGAGCCTTCCGTGGTATTCCGTGCTTCTCCTAAATGCCGGATGAAAAGCAACCTTTGCGACATTGTCTCTCACCGAGTTCCTGCCATTCCAAGTCCCTTTAGAAACTCTCCCTTACCTACTTCAGATTTCTCTTCCTTTCTCCCTTACTCTCGTTTTCCCCATCTCTCTCTCTCTCTCTCTCTCTCTCTCTCTCTCTCTCTTTCTCGCAAGACTTCGTATCGTTGCCATGTCGACTATGGAAGGAATTCTGAGAAAGCCGCTAATTGAAACTTGCTATCGAATCAACAACAAGGACGATACTAAGAACCGTATCTTTTTCATTCTTTCTTCCCTTTAGTCCTTTCTCTCACTTTCTCTTTCTCTCCTTCCTCCTACCACTTTCTTTCTCTCTTTCTCTCTCTCTCTCTCTCTCTCTCTTTCTCTTTCTCTCTCGTAATTGTTTTTCGACGATAAAAAGAAACTATAGTTTTTTCCTATCACCATCCGCTTTTTACCTCATCCCACTTCATTGTTCTTTGTTTCCTTAGCTTCGTTTCCTCTTCTCAATGTCCTTACTTTCCTTTTTCTCCCCTTTCATTCATTTCTTTCGATAGTTTCTTTCATGCATCTTACCAAGGTGTCCTAGCAAATCGAATCTTCTTGTGTGAGGTATTACGGAGAAGAAGAGACATTAAATGAGATCTGCATTATCACAGATCGTTGAACTGCACTTGCGGCGATGGTGTAAACTGTTTCTTAAATCTCCTTCTCTCTCTCTCTCTCTCTCTCTCTCTTTCTCTTCATGATTCGCTTTTGTAAAAGTTTGCGTCTTTGTAGTATATATTGTCTCACGAAATAAACTGATTTCCCGGATTGCATTCAATTTCGGAAAGGAATTACGTTTGATTTTATCGATTACTTGTTTACTTTTATTTAGGTTAGTCCAACGAGGAACTTTTTTGTCAATCGGCTTAAATAAAGGAAAATAAAACGAAAAAAATGTCCATAACTATACTATAAAGAAACAGAGAGAAAAAAGAATGAAAGATTCTTTTTTTTTTTTTTTTTTTTATCATTGAGACGACATACTCAGATAAGTAGTAGTACATATTACGTACATTCGACAGAATATCTCACATTCATGGGAATTCTGATATAAATTCTTCGTGTCTATGACATGTGACCAATATTTTCAAGCAACGTCATTCGAAAAGACGATTCGATATCGAGAATATCACGTCCGTGTACGCACGTTCTACGATGCTAGTTGAAGTAAAACGAGGACGACATTCGCAGATACAAACTATTACTGGACGTCGAGCAAATCCTCCTTCGTTCCCGCGGGAAAAAGAACGACGAGTCCCTGAACGAAAACAAGAAAAGTCGGAAGAGTGAGAGAGAAAGGCAGACGGGAAAAGAGTTTCCTTTAAATGAAACCGTCGCTTCTTCTTTAGTATATCGTATGAGACAGAAAGGAGAAAAAGACGGAAATATCGAGGATGAACATGTTCCGAGGAAACGCGAATGTAAAACAGAGAGGAAATATTCCTAAGGGAAAGTGGTGCAAAGAGAAGGAAAGAGAGAGAGAGAGAGAGAGAGAGAGAGAGAGAGAGAGAGAGAGAAAGAAGGAGTAGGGTGAATTTAGCCGCAGGCCGAGCAACTTCTTGCAAAGTTGACTTAAAAAACTGGAAAGGGACGGTAAAACGGCTTGATGGAGAACGATAGGGCGAGATAAGGATAAAAAAGAAGAGGGGAAACTGGACGAAGATTTTTCGAGGTAGATCCTCTTCGACTTCTTCTTCTTCTTCTTCTTCTTTTACTGCTTCTTCTACTTCTTCTGTTTCTTTTGCTTTCTCTCATCCTTCTTCCTTCTTTCCTCTTTATCCTTTGCTTCTCTTTGCAGAACAAAATCACTCCCTAGACTGCGAGATATCTTCGTTAAGATTAATCGCTACCCTCGAGATAATCGGTCGGTATAACGAGGATTAAGTACGGGCCGACGGTTTATGAAGAGAAAACGATTCGAGTTTGTCGTTAAAGAGTTTCAATTAACGCCATTATAGAGCCGCTTTTATGGGATTTGCTAAGATCGCTCGCAAGAATACGCGAGGACGTTAATATTTATGAGGATCAATTCCTTCGAACGGAGGCTTTCACCGCTATCAAGCGCTATCTCTGCTTTGTTGTAAATCCTTCCATTTATTAATGCATGTACTTACGTACGATCTAACGTTCTTATTTAATATCGTATTTGTTCGGTACTTTGACGAATCGTAATTGTATTTTATTATAGCGATTAAATTCTTCTGTTTGCATTTTCGTAATAAAAAAAAAAGAAAAAAAATAATAATAATAATGCAGTTGCAACAATCATTTCAATTTTAATTTCAAAAAATATGGAAAATTTTCAGTACAGATATACTATTTTAACAAAGCGAATTTTACATACACAATGGTTGGGATTTTATGATTGATTACATAGATTATCAAAAAAGTGATATATATATATTTTTTTAGTAGGAAAAATTTTTAATAGTGTTATATTTTTTTAACAATGCAAATTTCACATACCACAACGGTTGCGTTTTATGTTTGATTATATAGATTATTAAAAAAAAAAATAATGTATCTTTTTCTTTTTTCTTTTCTTTCTCTTTTTTTGTTCTTTTTTTTTCTTTTTTCTTTATCGAAAAGAAAATCTCTCGTACCAAGGAACAGTTTCGAAGTGATTAAATGGAAGATTGATCGACGTTGGTGGGCCACATGATTCTACGGCCAAAAGATAGCCGAGCTTTCGTTGGCTTTCGCGAGCTTTATCGGTGTTATCTCACGGAAAGGACGGTGCTCCCGGCGTCGGCACTCTCGTCTAATTAATCCCGTTTATCGAGACTTCGTTTCCAGAGACAGCAGCAACGGCAGCCTTGTCGAATTTCTCCTATACCGACAGAGTTAGCTTTTCGATGCTCTCAAAAGGCCTCCGATAACCAAATCGATCGATCGATCTCCGACGACGACAGGGTGACGTGACGCGATGGACTTTGAGAGGATTAAAAGGTCTTGATTAACCGATGAAGAGAAAGAGAGAGAGAGAGAGAGAAGTTTGTTAAATTTCCCTGGAAACAAATCGCGATACCTCTACCGAAATTTTCCTAACGCGTCACGTAGATAAGTACGTCATTCCCAGATTAAACGATAAAGCTGCTTCTTCTATAACGATTCTCGTGAAGAAAAATAATGAAGGTGGAAGGTCTAATGATTGGATCAATGAAAATAATGGTTATTTTAATCAAATGATATGATATAAATAAAATAATGATACTTAGTTCTGTTAACGCGTTAAACGATTTTACTCTAATGCCTCGCATTTATTCAATGTGACGATAATAAATGTTTAATCATTAGATCATTTTCGTTATTACAATATAACTTAATTAATAATTAATCGTAGTAGTTGATCATAAGAGTAGTCATTAATATTTGTTTTGAAAAGAAAAAACAAAAAAAAAAAGAAAAATATATATATATATGCAACAGCAGTTAGAAATAAAAACGAAGGATTGGAAATAGAATACTTACGTGACTTATATAGCGTTTTTCGCGAAAGTTACGTTCATGCTCGGACGCGCTATTACATTCAGACTGAAAGTTATTGTTTCCGTTCTTTTTGCCATAAATCTAAAAGGCGGCACCTCGTACGATCGTTCTGTCGGAAAGGAAATAAGATGAATGGTCTTCGCTTAAACTTTAAGTGGGATTTCTGACGAGGATTTCTAGTTCGACTTCGTGCGGAGGAGCTCGATGCTCGTCATCGTAGGAACGGGATATCCATTAAAATGAAAAATGAGGAACGTTGATGTGCGATCATTAGGACGAATGGAATTTGTTTCGACGTAAACGTCGTAACTCCACGAGAATACATATTAAATGAAACTTTTTATAAATCCTATTTACATGGATCTTTAAATTGTTCATAAAGAAAATCAAAGGTCACGATGGATTCTCCTTTTTTCTTTTCTCTTTTCCTTTTTCTATTTCTTTTTTTTTCCCCCGTGGAAACGAATATAATGAATATAATAACAAAACGTAAAACGATCCATTCGTTCAACTGGCTGATTTACAATGACAAATATTCTTTTGGAATTTAATATAAATTTTAACATTGATATGAATGGTGAACAACTAATGAAAAAGAGGAAAAAAATGGACGGTAAAGAATGTGAACCTATTGGAACGGCAATAATAGAATATTATCAGGACTCAAATATATCTGCAACGAAAGAGCGCACATTGACTGAATACCAGGAGGATTCTCATACAAGTATCGTTACTGGGTCAGCAGTTTCGTTTTAACGTACTACCTTTCTCAATGCCTAGCGATATTACTTCAACGTCGATAAAGCGAACAACGGCGATATGGTAGAAGAGAATGAGAGAAAGAGCAAGAGAGTTACCAAGAGTTTCGTGTTCCGAGCTAACGGCCACAGAGACTATACCTTAATCGAGTCAGCGATATAGTTTGTCCGCTCGTGATCCTCGACGTCGAGACAACGAGTCGCGTTGCTGTCGTTGCCGCCATTACTCCCACTCCTCTAATGCTCGTTTTACTCCGTGGACGTCGATTTTCTTTTATTGATGCTCTCTCTCTCTCTCTCTCTCTATATATATATATATATATATATATATATATGTGTGTGTGTGTGTGTGTGTGGGTGGATTCACGTGCTGCAGAAACTCGCAAGCTGGAACGGCTTAACTTTGGAGGAAGCGATTAATCAATCCTCGGACATCGGTACACAAGCGACGCCATTCTCTGAGAAATTTTCGTTCCTGAAATTTGAAATTAATTTCAAATGGGATCACGTTATTTCCTTCGTCCGTTTCTCATCCCTCCTTTTTTTATTTCTTTTTTCCTTCTTTTATTTTTCTTTTCTTTCATTCGTTTATATTCGACTAAAAAAAAAAAAGACGATTTTTAATTAATTGTCTTATTATTTAATACAATGATAATTTTATACGCTTTTAAAATATATAATGAGTTAATAAAAAATTCCATTGGTGCTAAGAAATGTAAATTGGATGGGATTCATTTCGAAACATTTTCACCGGAGAGATATTTAGAAAAATTAAACGACGTATCTCACGAGACATATTCTCTCCAAGAGGACAGAAATAAGAATTGTCATAACGCGGTGGCATTATCTTGGTGACGATACAAAAGATAGAATTGCCTTCTCCCTTAGAGGATGCGCTCGAAATAAGAGACAAACCTTTGAAGAAGAGAGATAAGTAAAGTTACGAGTTTCGAATAGACCGATACGCACGTTGTGTCTCGTTTGTTTCTGATCCTATCCTATTCTCACTAACGCCATGGAAACTGATAATGAGTCTGTAACACTTCTCTTTCGACGCATTTGCTTCATTAATTTCTGTAATTTTACTTGGAAGAGAATTCAGTATCATAATATATCTTACATTGATTTTTACTCTTGTTACTAGTAAGATTCTTTTTTTTTATCTTTAAATATCAAACTTAAAAAGATCTCCACGCGCGATATCCGACATTAATTTTCTTTTTTTTTTTTTTTGTTATACATGTACGTTGTTATATTCGTTTTTATTATTTTACAATAATCATTTATTTTCGATTATATCTTTGACATAAATTAAAATCTAGAACTGTAAAAATTAACCCTTCAACTGATCAGCCCTGTTTTATTTGATCCTTTTTGTCGTTATCGAAGATAAATGAAGTGAGGATGGTGAGGATGTATTAAATAGAGCTGAGACTTTCATAGTGCTCAGACAAGAAATGTGGGCTTTCAAATCCACCCTCGTATCGTTGTCCCACTTTTCAATCCCCTTTTCAAACGATTTCCCAGTTTGTCCTCTATTTCGTTCTCTCTCTCTCTCTCTCTCTCTCTCTCTCTCTTTCTCTCTTTCTGTCTCCCCCTCTCTCTTCCTTTCTTTCTATCTCTATCTCCGTCTTTTATTAGCAAAGCGTCTCTTTAACACGACTAAATCGGCTGCCTTTAATTAATGCTCCTTTAACGAAACATTAACCACGTCTTTTGCCTTTGGAAATGTCTACCAAGAGCTCCTCCTACTCTTTCTCCATTTCTCTCTCTCTCTCTCTCTCTTTCTTACACGTACACATACAGATAAGAATGTTATCACGATAGGATCCGATGTTTTGCTTCTATTCAACATGGAACATCTGTATTCAAAGTCGACTAAGCCGCTGATGAAATAATATATTATAATTATTCTCGTTTAAACCCATCGATATTTTCTATATTAATAACAATGAATAGATTGGAACGGATATAGAGAAATTTTCGAGAGTATCTCTTTCTCTTTCTCTCTTGTTACATAAAAAAAGAAAAAGAAAAAAAATATATTATTTCGAGACCCAAGATTATTTTGAATATTAAAATGGATAATGTCCCTGACGAGATTTAGATTAGTCAGAAATACCATTCAAAGAAGTACTCTTTAGTGAAAACATAGAAATGTGGAAAACTTCATCAGAGAAACGTATAAGCTTTCGAGAAGATTATGGGACTCTATGCAAAATTATAGATATATAGGGAAGTACAAGTAATAATATAGAAGATTTTAAGTTGGTTTAACAGGGAGAAGTCTGATAATGTACGCACACTTCGATCGAATTAACTTCGAAAGGGTCTACGCGTTGATAGAATATATCTGTGCATGTATTAGGCAGACGTAGAATGTACCTAACCAAAACGTCAGGCAGACCTTCCGCTCTTATAATATTAGCAGCTGCATACGCGTCCGCATTATCAGCCTATTGCTACGGAAAATCAAATTCAGCGTCGCTTTAACCACTCGTCAAAGCCGAGCCAACGAAAAGAGACACTCTCTGATATAATGTTCTACGACGGCTTACTTTGTAGAAAATATTCGTCGGTTCATTAATGAAAGTCAAAGCGGTTGAATTGGATTAATATATCAGCAGGTATATTCACTAAAGCGAAAAGATTATCGAATTAATATCGCTATATAGGCTCGATGATGGTAATTGATTTAATAGTAACTTAGTAATTAGTCAAGAAATGATCTATTCGTTAATGTATTGTAATAAATATTTCGAGAAAGTATCTTCGAGTTTATGATTTTTATTTTACTTGATAAATATGGAATCATCGGATTGAAATAAAATATTCATTTTATATACAGAAATAGCGAATGATTAATATGGAAAGTTTAAATAGATTTGGTCTAGTTTTAATATAAAACGAATGCATATTTAAAGGACAGATCTAGCGACATTTAATGCAGCTTTTCTCTGAGTCCTTCCTATCTTCTAACCATTCACAGAGTATCTTGTATTTTTTCTCAAGTCATAGGATAAAATATTAAAATCTTCGTGGTAAGCAGCCTCCGTTTTTACGGTCTGGCAAAGCTTCGAACAGGGGTCGTACTGTAACATTCATGAGCTGAGGCTTTCAAAAAGTCGGCGCCATCGATTTTCTTTCATTGGATCTTGTTTTATCTCTATTTTATTATTTACGAGGTTAACGCTGCTTTTCTATTCGCTTTTCTCGATATTTTTATCTTTCTTTTTCTTCTTTCACATTTTTCCTAATTCAGTATACATATACACACATACACACACACACACACACACATATATATATATATTTATATACATATTTTTTTTATGGCAATATCTTTTGATATTAATCAAGAATACTGTTTATTATGAATTAGGTTCAAATGATAATAAGTAATCATTTGTTTTACCGCGAGTTATACGTAAATAAAGCGAAATATCATAAAACTAATGTAACCGAGTGGAAACATCGATGCTGAAACGAATTGCTTATCCATGTGTTCACTGTCGTCCATTTCGATCTTCCGAAAGAGGAAAACCAATGTGGTTTTTGTCAATGTGAAGAGCAATTTCGCCTCGCTGTAACGCAAAAGCAATTGTTACATTTTCCATTCGGCCTTCCGCAATTAGAATAATAATAAACGGGCAAGCTCCACACATCGGCCATGCGATTATCGTTATTATCTCTGGCACGCACGAAAATATATTCCTTTTCATTCTCACCAAAAACGTTCTCACCTGTGAAAATAATTTTAAGCACTGTTATATTAATGCATCCGAAATTATCACGCTTGTAAAATTCGATAATGGAATCGTTCGCGCTAATGAAGCATTCTACGAAAAAGGCTAACAGCGCGTACTCGATAATAATTTCTAATAATTAACAATTTTGTAATATACGTGTTGAACGTTCGATGCGCACGATGGTTAATTCTTTTAACCATTTTCATCATTTATAAACGACTAATCCTTTGAAATTTTAAAATTTAATCTGGATAGAATCCCATAATGGATGTTCGAGTTATTTCATTTATTAAATATCGAAAAAAAAATAACCGATATGCAAAGAGTTAATTTTTTTTTTTTATGTTGAAATCAATCGATCGAACGCGTTTAGTTCCTTTTGCAATTTATATTTTTTATATATTGGACTGATTCATAAATAAGAGCCGTTCTATCGTAACAAATTCTTTAACGACATGTATATATGTATATACGAATTAATTAAATATTTATGATGTAACGAGATTATGCGAAAGAAAATTGGAAAAAATCGAATACAATGCTCAGGCTTCTTCGTCAATTTTTCCTTCTTTTTTTTTTTCTTTTTTTTTTTTCTTTTTTTTTTTTTAAGAAAGTTACGAATCGATATCGTGAAATGAGTTCCTTTATCGTTCTAGTAGACAAACGATTAACAATGAATTTTCATCAATTCCGATGTCTTCCAAAGAAAAAAATAATAAATTGATCGAATTGTAGAAAATATCGAGAGATGAAGGACGAACAGATTTATTTTTACATTGGTACACTTTGAAACGATAACAAATACGTATACATACATATGCATTTTCACGAGTAATATCTTTTATGAGTCTGTACGTGTATCGACCGCTTTTGAGATCGCCCATGCGATCGCGTGTGTGTGCGCGCGTGCATGTGTGTGCACATGTGCATGTGTGTGCATCAGTAAAAAGAGCTATAAAATATTTGACCTTTATTTATCCATAATCAACTCTGCGAATGAAACGCAGACAACGAATGTGAATAAAAAATAAATAAATAAAATAAAAATTGCGTGTGTCGAAAGCGTATCCCGTGATTTCATTCGCGTTTCTAAATTCGACTATATCGTTCTCATTATTATTTATATTATACCGAAATTTATAGAAATGATATTTGTATTATTTGTGGAAAAAGAAATTTCCTTTTTTTTTTTCTTTTTTTTTTTTCATTTATCTGCGAAAACGAAAGAAAAACGATTGTCCAGAGAATCGTGCGAGTATTTGCATCCGGGAAATTCTATTTTGAAAGAAACATATCGCCTCGTCGTTGAAAAATATCTGTCCTTTTCACTCGTCGTTGCTTATGAATGAAATGTTTCCTCTCTACTCCTCCCACTCTCTCCTCCCGCTCCACGCTCCATGCTCTCTCATACTCGAACTCGCTCTATGATCGTCCTTCGTATTTTTTTGCTCGCTTTGCTACCGAAGCAAGGCCTTTCGACGACTTCATTTTTTCCTTTTTTATCCCCCTCCCGCTTTCCCAATTCAAGCTCTCTCGTCGGCGAATGCATTTTCAAGAATTTATATAGGTCACACTTCGAGCGGAAACGTACTACGCGAGTCAATATTTCCCTCCACGGCAATGAATGGATTTGGATATTTTGACCTCTTTCCATTCTTCCATCTGTATTTACAGAATCACAGATTGGTGTGTATACACGTATAACATATATATATATTTCCAAAATAATGAACGAATACTAAGAATTATATTGTTTACAAATAAAAATTTATATACTTCCGTGGTAAATATTATCAATTATTTGTTTTATCAATAATAAATGTATTATCGGCTGTTATTATTTTCCGAAAAACATTTCACAAATACAAAACGATTCTTAATCAAATATGCAACATTTTTTACTCATACAATTTCTATCTCACAAATACATATTTATTTAAAATACTTATTAAAGATATCAGAATAATTAAATATTAATTCATATGTTAAAACATTTCTATCATATATAATACATATACATATGTATATATCTACATACATATTTTGATCGATGATCGGTCTATATATTTGCAAACTCGACTCTTGACTGCTAATATATGTATGTATATATAGACGCATACACACACACGCACACACACATATATATATTTGCACGAGTCATTGAGATGTACGTACGTAAAACCAGAAGCGAATTCAGGCGAGAAGAACGAGTCGAGTCGAAAGGGAAGACGGTGGGAAGGCCGGAGGCAGTTTACCAGGCAAGCAGACATAATCTGCTATCACACCGCAGATAATCTCTTTCTCCCTTTCTCTTCGCTTCCCCCTCTCTCCACTTCTCTCTCTCTCTCTCTCTCTCTCTCTCTCTATATATATATATATATATATATATATATATATATCTATCTATCTATCTCATTTGCCTTTTAAAGTAGCTCTCTGTCGTCCTCTTACTTGTCCTACAGTACTCGTATGTACCTGTGCGCGCGCAATCGTACGCGTGCCCACACGTTGTCGTTCTCTCCTTCCGTGTCTCCTCCTCCACGTGACACCCACACGAGAGAGCACTTATCACCATAATACCCTGCACGAGCACATAACCCGCCGTGTCGAGATATTATAATAACCGGCACTCGAGCTCGCGTATATCATGCCGGCCGATAAATCTCCGCTGCTCTCTTTCTCTTTAACGTCATCCAACGTATCTCTCTTCTTCGTCTTTTCATCTTCAAACTTTTCTTAGATGGTCTTGTATAATCCTATCGTATCTTAAATCAAAAGATAATTAATGTAAAATCAAATTCAATTATCATATGATGACATTACGTTTTATCTAACATTTGTATAAAATTTTTGTAGATGAAAGATCGATAATTGATGTATAATGTTCGAAATATTGTTGTATTTTGATGATAAAAAAAACACAAATACAAATAAAACAAGATTGATGAAGATAGGTATTGGTGAAATGTAATGTGTTAAAAAGAATGTTGGAACAGACAGCTTTGTCTTTTAAAAGAATAATGAACGTAATAAATATTTGTCTCACGTTTTAATACATTTCTAAACGAGAAAAATGATTTTGAAGGAAGAAAAATATATAATTTAAATAATATCGAACGACAAAGTGAGCGATGAATAATAATGTTACATGTCTCAGATGTAGCCAATATTTTCTAGTTTGGAACTATTTACATACTATGCATTCCAAGCACGTAGATATAACATGTGTTTCTCTTCATGTTCTCTTTATCTTATAATTAAGTGACAATCACAGCTGTATATATATATATATATATATATATATATATATATATATATATATATATATAACGATATATATTTCACGTAACATGTGTTTAATGTTCTAATATTTTTCATTTTTTCTTTTTTATAACCGTTCATCTATCTTATACACCTCACTTATCGCTCTTTCGTCGGTTTTACTTTTTCTTTTTGGCCACATTTTGCCATGCCGCTTGTCACGACGTATCTCTCGATCCTCATTCGGATCTTCGATCGTGATTCTCGTCGCGATCCTTGCTACGGATGTCCCTCATCACTTTGGACAGGCGACACGCTAAGATCGCTTTAACGGGCTCGTTAAGCTCGTTCTCTATCAGCTTTACGATCGCCCACATATCTAACACTATCAATGTGAGCCTATATAAACTCTACTAAGTGTATATATGTTTGAATGTATGTAGTAGTAAATTGTATATGCATGCATAATTCTGCAAAGAATGTAAGAAACCGCGTTAATTACCATCTGCCCTGTTTTCTATCTTTAAAACATAAATATTTACCGTTCGAATTCAATGATCTTGTTCCACATTTTGTTATTATCGTTTCTTATTTTCAATGAATAAATCTCGTTGTAAAAGTAATATAAATAAGACGATAATATCACTATATAATAAACCATTTTAATCTACATATCATTACTTGTTGTTTATCGAAGACATAGGGGGCTCTTGATCGATAATTATGCATTGCAACATTGTTTGTCAATTAAATCAAGTTAATTATATTCAGGAATATCCATAATACATACCTAACTCTCCTCTATTTGTTCTAGTTAACAAGATCGCAAATATTGATAGACTTAACCGTAATATATCAAAGTCGCGTGATAAAGGATAAAAATGTTATTGGTAATCGTTTGAGACTTTTTATTGTTTCGGCCACATGAAAAGAACGGATTGGATTAACTCTCCCGGTTGCGGGAGAGTAAGCTTTAATTTCAAACGCTTGTCACATACACGTTTAATTGTGAGCTTCGTGCATACACGCTTTATTACACGAGATGCGCGATTTAAATTTTCGATTCGTCGTATATATGCCCTGGCTCGTTTCGAATTCGATTTAAAATTAAACTCGCTCACTGGCGCGTGGCCAATGTTTGCACCTGTCGTCGATCCTGTTTCCTGTTCGCCCGATGTAAAGGTGGCTTCGTTCTCTCGTTGCTCTTGCTAGATACGCATTGACAAGTATATTATATTGTTTCGCACGACCGCGAAAACGGCTCGTGAACGCGATCAATGGGCAGGCACATTGTTATCCAAGACAAGCGTGAATTATACTAGACATCGTATTTATACGTATAGATCTACATACCGTCGTGTCATTCACCTCGTTTGCCGATAAAAATATATAGTGGTATTATGAAACTTTACTTAAAAATCTATCATCATCGAGACTATGAATAAAACGGCAATCTGAGGACAACAGATGAATCAGAACATATGATCCATTTATTATTAATTCGAATAAAATAACAATCTCCGATGGAATATTTTTCCCTTCATCGTATTAAAACATTCCAATCACGTTTAACCTTTAAACAATTTATTTCCATGCATCTTATTTTAATGAACGCCGTGCGACGAAATGATAATCGGGTCGTAAATTAAAATTCATAAATTTGTCACAAGCATTGAATTTATGTATACGTTTACGAGCAAATTTTATATGATTTATTAATTAAATAATAAAATTTAACAAATAAGAATGAAAGTTCGTTTAAATAGATTTTCAATTAATTGAACAAATAACATACGGGAGGTTTGACTTCTTTAGGATTGCAAGAGGATATTTGTCTCATATAACAGTAATATAATGCCTGACTGCACGATCTACTAATCCGTAGAATCGAAATTAGTTTGACGCTCCCGAATATCCGCGTTGGAGTTGACCTGTGCGGCTTACAGATCACAAAGCATTAGAATTTAGTGAGAGAGTGTAGCGATGTACCGTGAGGGATACGCGACATACTGCAGTTTCAATATTGCTATCTCGCGATGCATGAGACCAGCTGCCATATGTTATCTGCATTGAAGATAGATAGAGCGAGAGAAAGAGGAAGAGATATATAGAGCGAGAGATCAAGTTATTTGTACTTTTACAAATACCAATTTCCTTTAAATCAATGTTCTTTCTTTTGTAATCTATAAAGAAATATGAAATTTTAATTTAATCAATTTATTCATACTTTTCAAACGTTTAATATTCTTAATTCTATTAAAGTGCAATACATACATATAAATATATTTATATATATATTTATTTATTTATTTTATATTTATTTGATACTATTATACATATATATATATATATATATATATATATATATATATATATATATATATATATATATGTATGTATATATCTATTTAATAGATGTGTTTTTCTTTGTAATACTATAAGCGAATTCTAGCGAGACAATCTCGACTTTACAGTCAGCATATAGTAAATTAGGACTAATTTAGTGGAACAAGGATATTCGCTTGAGTTCTTGAAGAGGTACCTAACAGTACGGTCTCCTCTTCGTCCTGTAACGCCCGGCTAACGTGACATTAGCATTTACGTTAGCAGTAAGCCGTATATACGAAACGCAGCTATGCTTTCATCGTCGACACACTTGTACTTACTTGAAACAAGCTACAAGAACAAGGAGGACTACTACTCGACAATTTCCACAAGCGTCGTGTTAACCCTAAAATCAATGATTCGTCCTTTAAATTTGTAACTCTATTTCCTTTGAAACAGTTCATTGAATTTTCCTTCTTTGCTACTACCTTATTCGTTTTCAGTTAATCCTACGTTTTATCTACGAATTTTCTATTCCAAGGAGTTATATCGTTATATTTACGATTCTTACGAGAATACGATCTTTACAAGCAGAGATTTTATTTAAAATGAAAATGCATTAGCGCGTAAGGTCGAACTCAAAGGAATAACGTTTGTAAAGGAAGTTCTCAAATTTGAAAACTTTAAGATCTCTCTGCATAACTCATCCTTTAAAAGCTGCACGTCCCTTATACAAGATACTATATTTCTTCTTGAAAAAAGAACAAAGAAAATATCCTCTTATACCCCGTAAAATATCCTTATCATAAAATATTCTTATCTAGCACGATGATCCTTTGACCGTTACGATAGATAAGCTTTCTTAACCTTCTAACGTTTATTCACACGTTTTGGACTTTATCTTCGATCCGTTCAAATGGACATTGAAAACTTTCATTCTGTCGAACCAATCACAAAATTGTCTCAAATTTGTCTCATTGGATTTTACGCGACTTTATTAAATTCTTTCTTGAAACATTATCCCCCTTCATCGAAACATCGAAATTAACATTATTATGGAACATAATGACGACGAAAAAGAAATTTTAATTTTTAAATAAAGACTATCTCTCTTTCTCTCTCTCTCTCTCTCTCTCTCTCTCTCTCCTTCTTTCAATTTGGCATTTCTAGACCTTTTCCATGTATTCGTAAAAACTGTTGTTTTTTTAGCAACAACGAAAGCTATTTACTCTCTCCTACATCGAACAATTCGCGAGGAAAGGAACGGAATTCCCTCGGGAATCTCCTTGGTGCGTACATTTTAGGGCGGTAGTCGAGATATTGCACGGCAACAAATAACAATACGTATCATCCTGCCCTCTACCTCTTTCTCTTTCTTTTTTTTTTCCTTTCTCTTTTTCTCTCTAGAGAAAAGGGCCTGCCTTACCCTCGAACTCATATTTTTAGACACGACCACCGGGAGCTTCTTATGCAATCACCATTGCTATAATTTTTTACGAAAATGGAATTTTTCAATTCTATTCTTTTCTGAAGTTCTGAAAAGAATTATAAGATTTTTCGTTTATATATATTTTTTTTTTCTCCTCTTTTTTTTTTTTTTTTTTTTTTTTTAATGTTAACATTTCTTTCTCTTCAACACGACAAATTTGCTTAAATCAAATTTAAACAAATTTCATAGATAATTTAGATATTGTAACAGAAAGATTGATATTGTAAAAGAAAAAATTGTCAAGTAGATTTTATTAAAAATATTTAAATGATAATATAGATATATTAAAAATATTTAAATGGTAAAAATTAACCAATTGACCAAGCCGTTTCTATCGAAATATGACAGGAAACTTTTACGGAATATAAAGATGTTATCTTTCTAATTTCAAACGAAGTGATCAATTACTTTCTAAATTATATCCAATTTATTTTACAATAATTTTAATATTACAAGATCTAATGTCTAAAAGCGAAACGAATGAAACGAATTCCTCCATTGATGTTTATTTTCCTAAAGTTCATAATTCAAGATCTTTCTACGATAGCCGCATGTCCGAATCCACGTAGGTATATTTCTCTCGTTTTTTTTTCGTCTCACTAACCTCGTCAGAAAAACATTTCTTTTTCTTTTTTTTTTTTTTTGACACATACATATAATAATTATACAAGATATTTTCAATTTTTCGTTACGTTTCTTCTTCGCTACTTATCACTCTTTTTTTTCTTTCAATGTGAAAGCTCGCTCCAATTTTATCTGCTTTCAATAGCTTCGCTTATTGAAACGGAATTCAATGAAAGGAGTATCTTTGATATCGCTCGTCGATGCGAAAAGGTTCGACATTGTTTGCGCGATGAGAATCGAAGCTCTTTTATAATACAGAATATCTTATGTAGGTCCGCTTTTAGCAGCGATTGCGCGGATGGATGTTTGAAAGTGTCGTTTGTTTGAATAATCGAACATCCGTCATATGCTAGAGAGTCGAATATTATATTCATGTGACATACGTACTCATATATACTTAATATGTGAGTACTTTATATATACGTACTCATATATACTTAAATTACATTATTATTTTTATAAGATTAGAAAAATATATATTGTTTGTATGTGTATCCGTATAGATATTTTCAAATATTATAATATTTTCTATAAATGATTTGATGTACATACATGTATTTTGCAAATAAAAAGTTTTGATTATATTAAAAATAAAAATTTTGCGAGAGATTATATAAAAATACGATTTAAACGGAGGTTGTTCCTCTCGTGGTCGCTTTTGTATAATGTTAATTAGGAGTATTCGAAGCTATTAGATTATAGAGTATCGTCTATATTCTTTTAAAAAATTTCTACATTTACCGGTGCTTAATTAGTAGGCTCATTAGCCTGCGGACGCTGGCACGCGCGTACGGGGAACGCCTTTAAATTCTCAAAATATACATTCGTTCCAAATTTATTGCCCCGATCGTTCGAAAGTCATTAACTCTTTATCGCTTTAACAGAATTTCGAAACTGGTCGGTCGAATTGTCTATCTTTTATAATCAAAGCCGCCGAATTACGAATGTAAACGAGAATACTAATACGCGCGCTTTTATAATTTTCAAATCTAATGCCGTACGAAACAACTTCTTAAGATGCGACGAGACCAGCCTTTAATCTCACTTAAATTTATTCGAATCCAACCAAAGATATGTAAACAAGTTATTCGAACTTTCGAATCGATCGTAATCAGAGACGCGGAGTGAATTTAGAAAATAAATATATATATATATATATAACCGACTTCGTTCGTTGTTAATTCAAAATCATATTGTAAATTCAACTTACGTTCCCGTGAGATTATTCTTCACCAGCGGTACTTAAGAATTAACCACGTTGTTGCGTTCGATATGGAAAACTGTGAAGTCCTGTTGGTTTGGATGCCGACGTTGATGACGGTAAAGAGGCCTGCCACAAGGGTTTAGAGGGAATGGGAGAGAAAGAGAGAGAGAGAGAAAGAGAGAGAGAGAGAGAGAGAAAGAGAGTGAGAAACAATGGGACAAAGACAGATAGAGGAGATAGGAATGGAACTCGTACGGCTAACTGATTTAATTATGTTAATGCATAGCGGACCGTCGATTGATAATTGCATCGGGAATCCTACGAATGAGAGAGGGAAAGAGAGAGAGAGAAAGAGAGGAAGCAAGCATGAGAGAGAAGAAGAAGAGAGACAGATGGAGAGAGAACCGAACAGCATTCAAGCAACGGCCCTGGATCCCGGGAGTGATTATCTATGCTAAACGGTTTGGCTCGTTAATCGTCCAGTCGAAAGGACGTACGCGTGTACGTCTATTCCAACGTTCGCTTTTGTATCCCTCTGGATAAAAAAAAAAGAAAAAAAAGAAAAAAAAAGGAAAAAAAGAAAAAAAGAAAAAGAGAGAAAAAAGGGTCATCGCGTCGAATTCGAAACGATCGCGATCGGTTGGTGCAAACACGTAAAGAGAGGGGAATAAAAAGAGACAACGTTACCTGGTATCCGTTTTACACTGATGCTTGCGATCCTTTATTGTCATTGTGGTCGTTTTAAGTTCACTTCGAACGTTCGAGGGGTCGATGGGTATTCATTTTCGATGAATACAGGGTGATATTTCTCTTTTAACGCTTTCGAATCAAATACCGTAAATATATATACAAAAATGTAAATATATACACAAGGTTACATCATGAGGTTATTTGATAAAATTGAAAAGGAAAAAAAAATCTTTTCCATTTATAATAACATATAGAATATATATTTAGATATCAGCATTTTATGCTGTACGTTGGTATTCATCCACATCCATTTGTTACGTAAATGTAAACAAATATTAAAAAAAAAAAAAAAATGAGATAGCGATATCGTATATGTAGGTTACAAATTCGCAAGTTTAATATGGCAAATTTTTCATTAAAATGATAAAATATTCATACGGATTACATTCGTCATGGAAAACTTAATTCATCCTTGTAAAATCAAACACTGTTAGTATCAAGTCGGAAAGTGGAACAGGATTGTTTTGCGAAATTTCACATTATGCAGAGAGAGAGAGACAAATTCTTCATTTTTTTCCTTCTTTTTTCTTTTTTTTACTCTATTCTTTTCTCTTTCCTTCTATTTCTGTCAAATCCAACAACTACTCAATTGATGGAACTCGTTAATTTGATGATTACGGTCATCGAAAGAATAACGTACGTTTCGATTATGCTAAACGAACGCACATGAATGCATGATCTACGCGCAGAAAGAACTATATATCTGCAAAAAGAATTTTTAGATTGATAGAAAGACTCAAATCGATCGGATCGATTACAAAACATTGTCGACGCGAAATATATTTCTTTCTTTCGTTTCTATCACTGTCTTTTGATGCGTGATAGATTCTCTCTCTCTCACTCTCTCTCTTTTGTAACACCTGGTATGTATTTCAATTTGCCTAATTGCAAAGCTATGGTTTGATACGTATTAATTTCTATAATTGTATTTGCTTCTGTTGATGCAAATACACTGTGTATGTGCATACATATATATATATATATATATATATATATATATATATATATATATATTATCAAGAGAGAGAGAGAGAGAGATAAAGAGAGAGTGTGTGTATGTATATATGTGTCTGTATATGTATGTGTATATGTGTGCATAAAATGAAAAAGACTCATCGAGAAATTAGCTTTTTACACGGTGGTTTTTTCCTACCAAATTGCAAATCTGTGCGGTCAATACCGACAAAGTTTAACGTAGTCAGAGGCGTCATTGATGCCATTTGCGTTTATCCGATACCGTTTGCTTGCCTTTATGGACGAATCGGAGACGAAAGGTGGGAAGGGTAGTTTAAATGATATCGCGATGACAATTAACTCGCAATTAATTCGTGGCCTGACCGTTCAATCAATTCAATAGTAGTCCCGTTTCCATGAAATGATTACAAAAGCTAATAAAAATTCGATAAAATTTTCGTTATTCATTATTTTCATTATGTTTCCTCGTTTTTCTCCACAAAAATTGTCACAAAAATTGATTGAACGATCTTTACGGATATATCAGTATACGATCCCTAAATTCGTCACTTTTTTTAAATATTTTATCATTCCGTCGATTTTAAAAAGTTTCAAGAATATCGGTATCTGAGTAATGAAAAAAAAAAAAAAAAAAAAAAGAAAGAATAAAGCGAGTAACGTTCAACTGCGTCGAAAAATTCAAAAACTAACATTAGAATAGAAAGAGGAAATAAAAATGTAAACTGTGGTCAATACCGGCAATTCTCGAATGCGCATACATCTTTCTTTTACCAAAAACGAAATCGTTTGAACATTTACAATCGTTGCGTAGTGAACGTCAACAAACGATTCCTTCTCTCTCCCTTTCTCTCTCACTCTCTCTTTTCTTTTTTTTTTTTTTTTTAACCAAACGTTACGATCAAAAGAGTGCTTTTTAAACGATCGTTTGTAGTGTACACGTTGAAGGAACAATACAAAAGCAGTTAAAGCACGAGTAAAAGGACGAAACGATCATTTTGATTGCGCAGCACGCCCAACTATCGTTCGTGTTGCCGAACTCGACCCTCGGACCAAAACGTCGAGCCAACCCTTTCCCTGCTCTCATTTTGTTTTTCCAATCCCGACAGAACGGACCATAGGCGTTCTCGTTGGTTTGACTCACATTAATTCGCCTATAGTACACCATTTTTTTAGCAGCCGGCACACGGCTATTTCGAATGCAAAACTTCCAGAATCGAAGCAATCACCAACGGACAATATTTGTACAATTTAAGTTCGGCAACGGACTGTCGCCTATTGTTCTCCCTCTTTTCCTCTCTCTCTCTCTCTCTCTCTCTCTCTCTCTTTCTCTTTTTCTATCTCTCTTTGCTCTTGAAAAACCACGTTCGCGTGTCTCGCACGCGTATCGACTATTCTCTTTTTCTTTTACTCTTTTTCTCTCTCTTTCTCTCCTTCTCTCTCTTCCTCTCTCTCTCTCTCTCTCTTCGTTTTCGCTCAACAAGCGTTTATTCTATTGTTACGGATTGTTTAGTCGAGTCAAACTACCCTTCCACACATTTTCTCTCTCTCTCTCTCTCTTTTTCTCTCTTTCGCTTGTACACGTGACTCGACCGCAGAAGGAAATAATTAAAAGTTAGTGTTTACCAAACGAAAGCAATCGACCAGCCATCAGCAATAACGAACGAGATTCGATCGCTAGAAAGAGAAGTCTGTTTTGTCCAAGTATTTTCTCATCTCTCGGGGCTCTTCTTGAAAGGAAGGATAAGGATCGAAGAAAAGGGAAAGGGATAAGAAGAAGGAGAAGGTTCATCTTCCTTCAAGGACGAAAGAAAAAGAGATGACGATGGAGGACAAACGAAGCGATATCGCGTACTAGAAAGGATCGGATCGAAGGAAAAGGTGAAGTGGAGAAAGAGCAAGAGAGCAAGCTAGATAGATAGATAGACAGATAGTGAGAGAGAGAGAGAGAGAGAGAGAGAGAGAGAGAGAAAGGTTGATACAACACGGCCAGTCCAACGTCGACCTGTCGTCACTCTCCGACCCTCCGTCCTCTTTAATTGGAAATCCACGTGACAATGGCACGCCTCGCATTCGTTTTTCTCTTTCCCGTTTCCTCTCTCCTCCATCTTCTTCTGGTTCTACTTCTTCGTCCATTCGTCGTACTCCAGGAGAGTCCATCGACGAAAGACGACTTTTCTCAAGAGCTCCGGCCAAATCCAAGGAGAATCCACGTCAACTTCTCCGATCTTCGACAGGGGAACTATTCACTACGATTCCGACTCAATCTCAGCTCGCCAAAGATTACCAGAAAATTTCTCGTTATCCCCTCTCTCTATCTATCTTTCTCACTCACTCACTCTCTCTCTCTCTCTCACACACACACACACACACACACACACATACATACACTCTCTCTCTTTCTTTTTTCCTATACAGGAGTTTATATGTGTATGAGATAGAAAGGAAGAGAGAGAGAGAGAGAGAGAGAGAGAGAAAAAGAGGGAGAGAGAGAGAGAGAAAGAGGGAGAGAGAAAGAGAGAGAATTCGTTGATCGAGAATCTCGAAGATCGAGTGATCGTTTCGAAGTGAAAGATATAATTGTGTCGTTTCGTATAAAGGTTCAAACGTTTCTCCAATTTCGATGTTTAATTCGACATGAAATACAACTACAAATCTAATAATTATCGTCTCAAGAAAGGAAACTTTGCGTTTATAATCATTACACTCTGCCCGAATATTGTGGGGTTAAGGATTTGTCGTGAAAATGAAATTAAACGATACGATACGATGAAGATTCGTTAAAGGTGAACGAATTTATACAAATAGAAGGTCATTTTAGCCGATGATGTAATGGAAAACACAAGAGAGGAAGAGAGAGAGAGTTTTCAAATATTTTGTCAGCAAACATTTAAATCGAGTTAACAACGTACGATTCGAACGTATTTTTGAGATCGGCGTGCAATCTACAAGTAACGATCTAATTTATTATCTATAAATTTTCGACACTTTGCAACAATAACAATGAAAATCTTTCGTTCTATGGTTTCGATCGCCCTAGTGTGAAGTTAATCACAACATTCGAGCGGATTGTAAACGCGAAACGTTAAATATTTCAAAGAGCAATAGAGAGAGAGAGAGAGAGAGAGAGAGAGAGAGAGAGAGAGAGAGAGAAAGAGAGAGGTATTTTCCCGAAAGCTGATGCATTAAAATTCCCCGTACTGATGTAGCATGGACGAATAGTCGATTGGGAAATACCTTGGGGATAAAGTACCAATGCGAAAGCTTTGATCTTTCGCGTAAAACTACGCTCGCTCTCAGTTTATATTTAGTGAAAAAGAAAAAGAGAGAGAGAGAGAGAGAGAGAGAGAGAAAAAGAGATTGAGAGAGTTCCATAAAAATATATAGTAACGATCGATGAGTCCTATAAGCGGATACAAAAAATTCCTTTCGTTTTCTACCTATTCGTACGTTAAAAGAATTAACACAATTTTTCTTCTTTTACAAAGATCAAAAAAAAAATAATAAAAAAATCAAAAAAAAAATTAAAAAATATAAAAGAAAAAGAAAGAAATAAATCTTAATGCCGATACAACTTTAAAATCCTCCTTTACCGATTGTGTAATTTTAAATATAACAGAGATTAATTTGAAAAAGGCTTTAACAAGGATGTATGAAAAGTTAACGCATCCAAAATGATGAAGTGTTCACTGAGAGAACGAAAGAAATTGCTTGAAAAATGTTTTTACATTTAAAAACGAGGAAATGTTAATTTAGTCGTGTCCTTCCCTTTGATAAATGCAAACGATCGAAATTATTGGAAAGACGCTATATTGGATTCACCGGATAGGAGAACGCACGTTCGTTTTGAAATTCACGAAAGCGCATTTGAACTCTAGACCGTTAGCTCGGTTATACGTACACCTAATTGTATTAATTCCGTGCGATTATTAGTCTCCACGCCTCGACACATCCAAGGGGTTAGAAACCTACCGTTCCGATATCACCATGCCGGATATCGCCGACCGTTTACGTTAATTTGCAATAACGCGATTCCCGTCTGCTAATCGCTGGACGAATTATTGGAATATATGTATTACTAACGAAGGGGCATCGTCCCTTTGTAAAGCATTCGATACTTGTCGTTTTCCTCATCGCGTCCATCGAGAATTTCCAACGAACGGGAAATCTATTAATTGATACTGATATGACTTCGTTCGTGCGTGGATACGTAAAAAACGTATAGAAATTATAGAGTATTCGAAATTTCGATTAAATTCATTGTTTCATATGCAAATATTTCTACTTACGTACATTAAAAAATATTATTGGAAAGATTTTAATTTAACTTTATTCCCGTCACAAATCTTCTAATTAAACACTGTTCGAGATTTCGAATTTGTCTGTTTAAAAATCACTTTATCGAAAATTAATCAATAATCTATTTTAATTTGTATCTATTTAATCATATCGAACGATAAATATTATCTAATAAATAATTTCTAATTAATTCGAAACCTTGTGGTTTCTCTTTTACAGGAATAATACACGATGCATAGTATGAATAATTCGATACAACGGAATGGTTGTAAAGAGAGAGAGAGAGAGAGAGAGAGAGAGAGAGAGAGAGAGAGAGAGAGAGAGAGAAAGAGAGAGATAATAAATACACTTATCTTATTATGTTTTCAATAAAATATATCGTCTAATATAAATCACTAATTTTTCTTTTTCTTTTGCCTTTTTTAAGATCATAATGAGGTGTTATAACAAACATATTCCTTCCTCTTCTCTCTCTCTTTGTTTGTTTTCCCTTTTTGTTTCTTTCTTTTTTTGTACTAACTTCGGCAAAAAGCTCGCGTGGATATTACAAGATCTCTATTTCACACTCGTTCGTATAAAATTGCCCCGTGTTATTCCAATGCCGTAGCGTTTTAGCGGCACTATCAACGACCGATCGTCATCGTCGAGAGGCAAAGTAAATTTCAAGCGTGGAAAACGAGCGCAAATTTATATCTCGAAGTGTAGCTTCTCGTACGCTTTGATCTCCCGTTTTATGCTTTGATCGAGTTGAGTTGCTGCTCTCGCGGATAAAGTTTGTATATGCGTGAAAAAGACAGAGATAGATAGGTATAGAGAGATAGACAGACAGAGAGAGAAAGAGAGAGAGAAAACGAGGTTTGTATGTGTATGAGAAAGAGAGAACAAGTTACCTCGTGAAATCGTACAAAAGATTCGAATTAAAGCGATAAATAGCCAGAGAACGAGCTGTGGTAACGGCAAATAAAACATCGTAGACCTCTTCTAATCGTTAAATACCATTTTGAATCATTAAATCATTAAATATCATTTTGAATAAAACATTGCGAATATGTAATTATATTAAAAATTTTCAATCGCACGAAAGTGGAAGGTTACCATTTACTTAAAAAAAAATAAAAAAAATAAAAAAAAAAAAAAAAGAATTATTTCGACCTTCGGATATTAACAGATAGATAAGTAGATCTATCGATCGATAATTTCTAATTGAATTAATTGATATTTCGATTAATCTTATGTGTTGTATAACGTTTAATATAAAAGTAAAAAAGAAAAAAAAAGAAAAAGAAGGAAAGAAGATAAAAAATTTTGTCGAGCAATCCAATATATAACAAACGTGTCTCTCGAGAAGACTTTTTGAAAGTGGCCAAATAAGGTCTCCTCTTCGTTCGAATTTCTCTTTTTTCTCCAAAATGTTCGGCCCACTCGAAAAAAGTTAATTTCTTTCGCAACGAGGATACATCGAGACTTGCTCTCTTGCTTTTTTGCGAGAAGGTATAAGGTAACATAAAGAGAAAGAGAGAGAGAGAGAGAGAGAGAGAGAGGGAAAGAGAATTGCTGCTTAATTTTAGCGCCGGCAAAGAGTCGACGAATGGCGGCTTCTGATCTCCGGCAGGACATATATTTTCAAGAGGAGGGAACGCGTCGACTGGCATGGCAGTGAAGCACGACGCCACGTGTCCCCACCAGGAATCACTCGGCACGTCGTTGGGATGCCATCGAGACACTTGAGATTCGTCTCCTTTCGTTTCACCTCGTTCGTCTCTCCGTCAACTCTTTCTTCTCCTCTTCTCTTCTCTTCTCTTCTCTTCTCTTCTCTTCTCTTCTCTTCTCTTCTCTTCTCAAGTCATCTCTCTTCATCGCTCTTCATCTCATCTTTTCTCTTTCTTATCTCTTTGTTCTACACCCATAGACCCCCCACCAACCACTACCTTGTCTATCCAACATTCTCGCAATGAAGTTTTGAGAATTCAAAAATAAGAGATCCTCCAAGATACTTTACAAGACGAAATTTTCTATTGTTTCCAGATCCTTGACATCATCTTCGCAGAATAAATTCGAACTAGTACGTTGAATCATCTTTTCTTAACTCTTCTCTCAACATACTAAATCAATATTGAAACGAATGTATTTTTAACATCGTGAAAAATCGTTTGTACTATACGTCAGTCACGATCAAAAAGATTCCTTGACGATCATCGTCATTTTATTATATATACATATATACACACATAAATATATGTGTCTATGTGTATGTATATTTCTGTGTGTAAATAATATAAAAAAATCATTCGATATATTCATCTCTTTTTCTCGTGATAACTCCATATAAATAAGAACGAAGAAATGCCAATGAAAAAAATAAAAAGTATCGAAATATCGAGATTTCGAAAGTAGCACGAATTTCAAAGGAGCGTCATCACTCCGGTATACATGTAAAGACAAGTTTATAGCGATGTTAGAGATTAGAGCCCGACATGCGAGTCAGATTAGCTATCTTTGAAAAATGATCGAAGGAAGAGAATGACTTTCGTATCGTTGGTGGTTTTGACAAAAAAAAAGAGAAGAAAAAATTGCGGTTTTTCTTGATTTAAAAATGCAAAGGTTCTAATATACTTTTGATAAATTAAATTATTTTATCATTTGTTTCATATTAGATAATATTAATGTTTAGTCGTGGAACAATCTTACATAAACAAATATATATTTATACAAATATATATTCATTTGAAATTTTTCAATTATATATTTTTTTTTTTATAGATAAAAGATATAGAAGAATTCGTTATTATACTTTATATAATATATTATGAAGCATAATTATAATTTTTTTAAATATCACAAAAAATGATCTAACGAACATTTTAAATGAATCCTGCAAAAATCCTCGTTAAGAAACAATATTTTTGTCTCTTTTAATATTTATGAAGTAAGAGAAATATATAATAGAAAAATAATTTCGAATGAAACTTAGTTGAGATAGGAAAGAAGGATTATTTCGATTTTTAAGTGAACCTGACTCATTTTGTTTCTTTTCGAAAGAGAGAGAGAGAGAGAAAGAGAGAAAGAGAGAGAGAAAGAGAGAGAGAGAGAGAGAGAGAGAGAGAGAGAGAGTAAAGAAAGAAAGAAAGAAAGAAAGAAAATCGCGACGAATCCTGTGACGCATCTCTGTCCGCTGTTCAGAGATAAACTGCCAGCCATAAGTCTGAACGCAGTACACGGCTCGACGGTTCTAAAAAGCGCGCGCTTACTACAGATGCGTCGCAACGCTCTACATCGTGAGCGTCTCTTCCTTCTTCTCTTTCCCACACCACATTATGAAATGTATAAATCTTACTTTATTGCGATCATAAACGTTCCTTCTTAAAATTAATCTTCACGACGTGTTATGCATGGAATCAACGGAGAAGAAAATTGCTATTACGATCAAACTTTGATTCAATGATTTTATTTTTTGTAAAATCATTCAAATTACTTATCGATTAATTATATAAAACTTAATTCATTGCTATTCCTTCTAAATATTCTCATTCTTTTATATTCTGATTTATCGTATATTAATATATTATAATTTTAATTATTGTATATTAATACAATAATTATATATTAATATTGCTAGTATATAATTATAATATGTATACTAGTTATACACCAGCATTAAAAAGAGAGAGAAAGAAAGAGAGAAAAAAGAGATAGAGATAGAGAGTGAAAGAGAGAGAGAGAGAGAGAGAGAGAGAGAGAGAGAAAATCAGTATCATTATATATAATATAATATCATTAAAAAAAAAAAATAAAATAAAAAAATATAAATGTTAATAAAAGAAAAATATTTCAAATTTCACGAATAAAAGCACAAGATGGATTATCAAATTCGAAAAAAGCTCAAGATCTTTAACGAGACTCTAAAAAAAAAAGAAAAAGAAGTAAACATCATGCTCCTTTGTTCATGCTAGCGCCAGAGAAAAAGGAAAGATACCCGCGTGCCGAGGAAAGATTCACGTCAAAGCAATGCGCGCGTGGAAGGACTCGACTTCGGATTCGACTTAATTTATCGCCAAGCGTAACATGTCCCTCGGTCTTCGGCGTTCTTCTTCCCGTAAAAAGGAAGAGGAGAAGAGAGAAGGAACGCAAGGCGTGTTCGCGACACCGTGTATCAATCTCTGAACTGTCTGTCTTTGATCTGTTAAAATAGTCTTAGAGTACTTTTCGCGAAGTGCCTTTCGTTTCGTGGATTCGCCCGATTAAATTCGGTCTTTAGAAAAAGATAGGTATTGAGCTTGAATGAAGAGAGATAGAGAATACGGAGATAGAAAGATAGGGGTAGAATTAAAAAGGGAGAAAGAAAGTGGAAGATAAAAATAGAGATAGATAGATAAAAAGAGAGATAAAGGGAGAAAGAAAGAGAGAGAGAGAGAAAGAGAGAGAGAGAGAGTGAAGTAGAGAGATAGAGAGAGATAGAGAGAGAAGTAGAGGGATAGGGAAAGATAGAGAAAAAGACGGATATATAAAAAGATAGAGATAGATAGATACAGAAAGAGAGAGAGAGAGAGAGAGAGAGAGAGAGAGAGAGAGAGAGAAATAGAGGGATAGGGAGAGATAGAGAAAAAGACGGATATATAAAGAGATAGAAATAGATAGATAGATAGAGAGAGAGAAAGAGAGAGAGAGAGAGAGAGAGAGAGAGAGAGAAAGGGAGAGAAAAAGACAGATATATATATATATATACAGAGTAAGAAGAGAGGAACGAAAGTGGTGGACCGGCGAAGAGGATAAAGAGCGTCGAGAGAGGAAACGAGGGTACTGAGGGTCGACGAGCCGTCCAGACGATTATTAAAGAGAACAGCCTCGACGTTTTCCTAATTATTTAGACTGCGAACGTCCGATGCGCCTTTACTTCACGCCGGTATTTAAACTTAATCCTTTCGGTCCTCTTATCGCTCTTCCCTCTTCACTCTCTCTTGCATTCTGTATTTTCGTACTAGGAGAATTTACAATTAGTAAAGAGAGAGAGAGAGAGAGAGAGAGAGAGAGAGAGAGAGAGAGAGAGAGAGAGAGAAAGAGCGGTTGGTATATTGTTAGTGACTTTGAAATTCTATCGCGAAGATGAGCAATGTCCGAAGAATGGTGGTACATTACTCTTTTATTTTCTTTCTTTTTTTAATTTAAGAAATGCAAATTAACCGCAGACTGCTTAGTTTTAACATTTTTTATATTTTGTTTTTTGTTTCTCTTTTTTATTTTGTTTTAGATATATTTCTGGATAAAGAGGTGGTAACGATAACCACATGAAATAATAATTGTTGTTGCAAATGTATTGAGCGGAATACGCTCTTCGCATCTCACTGTTTATATCTCCAAACCAATTTGCTTTTGGATTGGGTTTTATATAAAAAAAAAAAAAAAGATAAATATAACTGCAAAGTCGATCGTTTTTCGTGTCTGCTTTGTTACGAACGAACAAAAATATATTATGTATAATAAAATTTATAAAAAATATATGTAATATATATATGTATATAATAGACATATATATATTAATATATATATACATACATCTTTTATACATATGTATATATATATATATATATATATATATATATATATCTACTATGTTGTACATGACAAAGAAAATGAAATATGGGGTACTACTAAAACGTAGTTACGGTAGTCGTGGAATATGAAATATCGATTCCCTTTGTTCTCTCTACCTTTTTTTTTTTCATCGAAGGAGAACGTTTCAACCATGAAGCACCCTTCTTTAAGAACAAACTGAGTCAGTATCAGAGTAAAAAGTATCGGAGAAATGAAAGTAAGATAAAGATGGTTAGAGAAAGAGAAAGAAAACAGAAACGAAAGTTAAGAAGAAACTAGAGATTGGAGAAAGGACAAAGACCGAAAAGATAAAACAAAATAAAAAGGTTCAGATTCGGGTTATAGTATGGCGGTCGAAGCAATTTTCACGAAAGATCCATTAAGGGATCCCGACCGGTGCAATTAGTAGGTGACTTAACAAGGCCATTGTAGTCGCAAGACTCTTCGATGGGTATTCCTCTACCTCTCGCGATTTTACTCGCGGATTTAATTTACCTTTTTCCTAGACACTTTTCCTTTCATTCTTCTCTCTGCCTCTATCATCCAACTCTCTGGCATCTCTTTTCAACAAGCAAACAGGCATCAAAGAGAGCTTTCAGACCGGTGGCTAGGGTTATCGGACGAGCTATATCGAGTTTCATTAAGCGCATTGTATGCAGGGTCGCTTGGCTCGGAGGTGGATGCGAAACGAGGCTGCGGTGAGCGAGGTGGAAGGGTTGTCGCTTCGACCAAATAACTTCCGTCAAGCCTTGCCGTTCCTGCCGTTGCTCTCGTTGCTCTGATTATCGTCCGTTACTGCTGATGCTAGCTACTATTGCTGTTACTGGTTATATCAAACAATTGTTTATTCTATTGGTAAAATATCGAACGTTCTACGTGGGTATTGGCCTGTTAAGTCGAACAATTGTACCTATAATTTAATCATAACTATTGTATTGCTTTCAAATAGTATTTATCGATATATCATTTAATGATAAAACAAAGATTCAATTAACATTTGCCCGCTCGTCTAATATTCGTTTATGTTAATATACTGATAAGTATTCTGATTGTAGATATTAGATAGTTAAAAATGATCGTAGAGAGAAAGAGGGAGAAAGAAAAAGATAGATAGATAGATAGATAGAGAATTTTTATATAAATTATATATTCTTCCATATAAATTAGAAAAATTATATATCAATTCGGAGATATGATATATCTATGTAATGAACTTTCTCCTTTCAAGATATTTCAATGTGCTCGATAAAATCGTATTTGACGTTGCCATTGATATTTCGAAGATAATGTACGATATTTCTTTTTTGAATACTATCGGAATTTCTATCTCTTGCTTTACGACAGAATCTTCATGATTCTGGTAAAGGAGAAAAGCAATGCGAACGAATAATAGACGACGTCGGAAGAAGCTACTACATAATGGCCGCATCGAGCGAAGGAACCTTCTGGGCGGTGGTCTCAATGATGATGGATCTGCTTATATCGTGCGCTGCTTACGTTCTTATAATGGACGATGCAACGCGAACATAACGATCGTCGTTATACGAGCACGATTCTTATGAGAACATACTTTTTATCGTTTCTAACTTTCAAGAAGATTTAATCGGAATCAATCGGAAACTGATTTAATTAATTTATTATTTCTCTCTTGTTTTCTTTTCTTTATTTTTTTTTCTTTTTTTTTCTTTTTCAAATTAAATCCTATTACGCCATTTATATATTCATATCAAAATTCGTATTCGACGAATAAAACGTCTAGATAAATTTACTGATGAAGTATCTTAAATCTTGGTCAAACTGAAAGGATTATAAATCCTATATCTATATCTATATATATATATATATATATATATATATATATATATATATATATATCAAGGAAAAAAATGATCGGTAAAAAATTGCAGGCGACAGAAAGAGATAATAAAAAATGTATCGAAGAATAAGTCGTGAGAAAAGTAAAGCAACGGAGAGAAAATCATAGGATTATTTCGCGAATATAGATCGTCTGTTTTCTGAGAGTAACGTCGATGCAAGAAACGAGAAGCTATGAAAGAAACAGAGAGCCATTAGGACCGAGAGCTTTGCCTCTGCGATTTCTCTGGGAACGGTGACGATGGCAAATAACAAATGCGCGCCTGACTTGTGTGAGAGAGAAAAAGCGCAGCGGAGGATTGGAAGGATGCAGGATCGTGCTGAGTCAGGTCACAGAAGAAGAGAAAGAGATAGAGAGATAGAGAGACAGAGAGAGAGAGAGAGAGAGAGAGAAAGAGAAAGAGAGAGACAGACAGAGAGAGAAAGAAGCATCGGTCCTTGTTCGGAACAGAGACTGTGCGCGTACCCGGCGTTAATGGATTTGACAAGATTGAATTATTGCCCGCACCGTCGTCGTTAATACGTCGACCAACGGAGATGAAGAGAGAAAGAGGAAGAAGAGGGGTAGGTAACCACGTACAGGCCGACCATTCGAAAGTAATGGACCGAACACCAGGCTACTACAGAGTTGACACGCGACCGCTTCCGATAATTGCTCGGTGTCGAAAATTCCGCCCTCGATTTATCGACAACGGACGGAAAAACCGGATGTCTAGGGCACTCGAAAAAAGTACTATACGAATGGGATTTTAGCAAGTGGAGAAGAAGATCTCTTTTTCGAGGTGATAATGAAATTTCGTTTGCTTCTATAACGTATCGGAACACTTGACCTTTTTTCTCTTTTCTTTTCTTTTCTTTCCTTTTTTTTTCTTTTTTTTTTTTCATCTTGAGATCAATGACCTCGCAAAGGATCGTCGTTAGTAATTTGTCAGATTTACATCGCGTCAGTTTCTTTTTTTTTCTTTTTCTTCTTTTTCTTCTTCTTCTTCTTCTTCTTCTTTTTCCTCTGGTAAATTTTTAATCAATCGTGCCGATCGTTGTGTCTAATTAATTTAATGGACTTACGGAATGTTTCAACCGCGAAAGAAGAATATGAAACATCAAATAATAATTATTGTTTCTTTTCTCTTTCTGAAAACGTTTTCGTCCTCTTAACGATCGTTCTCTTAACGATACTCTCGAGTGGGCGTGGAGGAATTAACGTACGACGAAGAAGTTTCGAAGTAGTGGAGGGAGAAGGAATGCAACCGGGTGAAATTAGAATCTCTCTCTTGATAATTAGAAAACGGCCTCTCCTTTCTCTACAGCCGAAGAAATGGGCGAAGAAGTATTCTCTTAAGAAAACGAGATAGCTAAAGAAGCGAGTCGTTTGATAATCGTATTTCAGTTACTTTCATTAGGTCTCTTTGGTATGGGACAGTTAGGATATGACTTGTTTCGAGGGAAGGACATTGACCTCCATTACAACTGAACAATTTGCTTGGCGAATGGATTTATCATTTTTCCTATCCTACTCTCTCTCTCTCTCTCTCTCTCTTTTTTACACTCTCGTTTAACTGTCAGCCATCGTGTAAAAGTTATGAGAACATTCAAATAACAATACCATCGATAATAATTCGAACTTTTGGGTATGATCTAAAGTATACGTCTCTTTTCTATGTAATTTCAAGAATTAACGCAAACTTTGGTATATTAAGCCAAGCGAAACTCTCCAAGCGGCACGTTTTATGAAAAATGCTTTTGAACTCGTTTGATTTATATAATCTAACACATTATTGAGAAAGAGAGAGAAAAAGAATCATTTCTTTTCGTATTCTTTTAAAATGCAGTTTCACAATTCATAAAAAATTATGTATTAAAGGTTATAAAAACATTAATGTTATGATATTGAAAAATTTTCAAAGAACACGTAACTTCGAATATGAAAAAAATAATTTTCATATAATAAACTGCGAACGACCGATGAAACGAATTTTTTATTAAGCATGATTTTAAGCTCCCGTGGAAAGTCACGTATCCATTTTATTATCAGAAGACGTGAATTTCAAAAGTATTTCGTTAAACCTTCGGCCGAAACCATAGCTAAGGTTTATCTACATTAGGAAGTCGCCGTCTCCAATACCAACATATATATGAATATAAGAATTTAAATAACGAGCACGAAGTAGTCAACAAACTTTTCCATTTCGTGGCTCGCAAAAGTCACTCGATAGATGCGACCTAATTTCAGCGATTCTCTGAAACTTTTAAATTTTGGTGGTTTCCTTTTAAGCACGTTAACGATATTACTAATATTTGAGGATCCTCAAGAATTCTTCATATAGTGGATTAAATTCAAAATAAACTAACATTCATTATTCTTATCACGTCGTTTATAAATGCGCACTCGCTTATACGTATAACCATAGTAAATTCTGACGAATTTGTGGTTTCATTAATACGGCAGTTTCAATAATCCACGAATGTTAATGGCCGTCACGTCGTATGGTCTGCATAATAAACGTTCACAATAAATAAACGTTACCGATAATCTATCCACGAATGTATTTGATATTGAATAATTTCTACGTTCTAACTAACATTAATCTAAATATTTATTAATTTTAATGAGAAGATAATTATTTATTTTATTTATTCAATTTAAATAGTATAAAATGTAACTTAGATGTTTCTTGAACGAAATACTATCTATGAAGTATATTTGTAAATTAATATAAAATGTATAAACCCTCTTGTTGTGATTGAAAATTGTATAAACAAATTCCTTTAAATATTTCGATCCTAAGTAATATCATAGAGTAAAAATAGCTATAAATTCATAAAATTATAGATATATCATGATGATTGTAATTAAATTACTGTCATTAATCTTTTATAATATTCGCAAAAAGAAAGAAAAAGAGTAAAAGAGAAATGAAAGAGAGAGATAGGTAATGTATGCGATTTTATGCAAATATATAATCGAAAGTATACAAACAAGATCTTATTATTGTTTGATTAGCAGCCTCAGAAATTTGTAATATTTCATAAGCAAGCAAAGCTTTATGTAACGAGATTGTATAACAAACTATGTATCGATCTACTTGGCTCAATGTTCCATCGCATATATTTTTCCCCTTTTGAAGATCGTTCTAACTATCTTTACTTACGTCGAATAATCTTCGTCTCTGGTAAACCTTGATTCGTCAACTAATCTTATTAAAATAAGGTCACCTTGATGTGTATAAATAAATTGTTACATTATAGATATTTATACAACGGTAAATTAATATTGGAAATTATCGAATTTAATTATTAAATCGTAAAAAAGAATATAATGTCAAACATTTTCACGCGTCATTTCAAAATAGAATTTTCTACGTTAACGCGACGATCGATTCTCCGAAGTAGTTTGAAAAAAAAAACAAAAAAAGAAAAATAAACAAACAAAAAGGAAAATCAAAAAAACCAAGTTGGCCCGATTATCCAGTATAAATTTAAGCCGAGGTAAAATTACGTCAGAAAAGTTACCTAAGCGTCAACGGGTAAAAAAGTCCGTGTGTATCGCTTGTTGCTACTCACTCGCTTGAATAGATTTCGTTTTCGGACGTTACCTCCGTTTTCGTTTCGGGTCGTTCATTCCTGCCAAAGTTTTCTGACGATGCTCCAACATCTCCCAGTAAAATCCGTTTGATACACGCGAGAGTATCGAATTTCGGTGGCTTTCGATACCTTTGAGAAAAGTCATTTCAATCTCTCTCTCTCTCTTTCTCTCTCTCTCTCTCTCCCTCCTTTTCGTTTCCTTCTATATATATTTCCTTTCCAGATCATAATTCTAGTGAATTTTTATACGTTACCTTTCCCTACTACATTTTCAGATCTTTTAATCAAGCCGGTAAAATTAAATACAAAAATACACGTTTACTGTTTTTTGTATTGAAATTAATTAAAATAAAGTTTTTATTGAAATTATTAAATTTTTTATTTATTACGTTCCATTTAAATATATAGGTATAATCATAAATTTTAATAGAAATAATTATATAAGTTTCGTGGGGAAAATCAAATTTTCATTTTATAATTTTCATTTTAAATAATGAATTAAAGAAAAAATTCGTTTTATAATATGGACATAATTATTATCTTATGTTACACTTATTTATTTATGTAAATATATATGATTATATTGAAAAGCAATAAAATGAAATATAAAAGACCTAAATATAAATCCTCTTCCTTTTTCTTTTTACTTTTGTTTTTAAGGAAACGATGACGACGACGACAACGACGACGACAACATAGCTCGATGATTATAGATAACAGTGAGAAAATCTGAAAGCTACGACGTTTGCATTGAATTATTGATCGAAAGCAGCTGGCACAGCCTGTGTAAAAAGGGTTTTGCGTTTTCCACTCTCAGATGGAAATCTAGGGACTTATCGATATTGAATATTTTCCCCGACTTTCTCCCATTCTAGCTGTGGTACCATTGCTATTCGAAGTCAACGGGGATATTTCTACTTCGCAGCCAAATATCGTGGACGAATTCGTTGAAATGTTATAAGAAACATATGTACGTTGGAAAAGTTAACAAGATCCTCGCGTATTAATAGATATTTATTCTGAAATAACAGTAAAAGTGAAAAATTTTCTAATATTTGATTCGTATAAATCTTTATAAATAAATTTAATTTCAAAAGTAATTTTGTTCGATATTACAAAATTTCGTGGATCATCAATTCAGATATACGAATTTTCAATCAAACTTTTTGTTCAAAATAACTAACTAATTGGATAAAATAATTAACTGATCTTTACCGATGGTGCATCTTCTACATAAAGATTATCGAGAGCAATGTATTTGAAGCAACTTAACCAATTGCAACTTGTCGAGTTCCGGAACCCGCATTGAATACTCTCAAGAATCATTACGTATCCACAAATTACAAGCCAGGGGACAAAGATCGTGGCTCCCGATAAATTCTATCTCGATGAATATTCTCTCAGCCCGATATTAATTCACTCAATTTTGAAACTACAAGATGTAAATGATAAAGAAGGATTAATTTACTGTAAAAATTAAACTTTATCGATGTGAAACAATCTGTAAGGATTTCTTTGTTTTTGATTTTTATTTACGGGATAGGATAAAAATCATAAAAATAAATAAATAAACATTACATATATTATATTTGTAAAAACTAATATTTGATAAAAAAAAAGCTTTCTCGAAGCTAGCACCTAAGCTAACACGTACGTAAAAGTAGAATACTAAATTCGAATCGTGCTTTCGTATTGTATATATATATATATATATATATATATATATATATATATATAGAATTGTCCTGAGAACCATTGACTTTTCTAACATTATAGTTGAAGGGTAGTGATCACGTTGACCGCTGCATGGTACCCGGTTGGGTTGTAAGATGTAAGTAAGTATATACTATAAGGTGTGTATCTTCTCTCACAGCTTGAAGGAACCAGACTGAAGAGCTTACTCGTTGTGGTTAGTAGAGGCACGGGTATCGTTCATCCATTTACCTGCAGAACTACTTATCTCTTTTTCTCTCATTTTTTTCCTTCTCTCATACGTTTACTTCTTCTCGTTCTTTTTTCTTCATACGTTTACGTCTCTCACATTTATTATTTCTGATAATTAATAAAAATATAATTTTACGATTTCTTTCGAAACAATGTTTATTCCTTTATCTATCGATATTTCACTCGATTTGATCAAAATAATTATAAATAGCTAATATTTTATTAGAAAAAAAAAGGAAAAATAATAAAATAAAGTTTTAAAGAAGATTTAAGAAATAATAATCGAATTTTACGTTACGCGAATGAACTCTTAATGCATAAAAATAGTTGTGACACGTTGTTAAATGTTCGAGCTCGCTTGGTCGCGCACGCATATCTGGTAAAAACATGACACGTACGTATTTCGAATCGTAAGAAACAGCTTGGATAGCTGCCAGGATCTGTCCTCGCGACGGCTGCTTTCGAATTTATGCTTCGGCAATATCCGCGATGCTTTGGTTAAATCTTTCCCATCTCGTTTCTCTCTTTCTCTTTCTCTCTCTGTCTCTCTCTCTCTCTCTCTTTTTCTCTCTCTCACTCTTCCCGAAGATCCCCTTTTTCCGCTGTTAAATTTCGCTCTCAGAAATTTATCGAAATAACAAAAAGAAGTTAAACGCCAAAGAGAGTGATTGATGTACCTTTCGTGTGACCTTCATTCATTCATTTTTATATTTCCACGATGAATTATATCTTTGATAATGTTTTATACAATTTCTATTGTACACGTAGTACTCATTAATAATGATAAATCCACAAGGAAGTATCTGGACTAGTTAGAAAATGGCGAGACTAAGAAGAGAAAAGCTTCGAATGTTTGAAAGTTAAAGACTCGATTCCGGTAGTCTAATTTGAACAGGCATATTAACGTGAGATTATAACGAGAGCCATGGTTCTTCAACGAATAACGTTCTATCTATCTATATATATATATATAGTTAAGAAAAAAGAAAAGAAATTTGTGTCATTTAGTTTCAAAGTTATCTTTCTTTACATTAAAAGTAAGTAAACGTAAAGTGCCGATAACGATGCGGTAGAAAAACAAATTTGACTTGCCGAACTTCGATTTTCATGTTCTAGTTAAGACTAACCACGAAGATCCGATTCGCATTTTTCTTTTTCTCACGAAAGGAAGAAACTTATCGAACTGTGAAGTTCTGGAAACGCAGCAAGACGCGCATTGACTTTCTCGTAAGATTTCTAGTGATATTACAAGAGGGGAAAGGAAAGAGAGAGAGAGAGAGAGAGAGAGAGAGAGAGAGAAAGAGAGAGAGAGAGAGGAAGAGAAAGAGAAAGAAAAAAAAAGAGAGATAAAGATAGAAACGAGTAACGAGAGCAAGCACACCGGTATAGCTCTAAGTAAATCACTGTAACAAGCCGTCTCAAGTCAGATCGCTCGAGCGAAAACGTGCGAGTTTTCCAACGTCGAAGGGAAGTCGCTTGTGAGTTCTTTTATTTTCTTTTTCTTCTTCCATCTTTTCCCTCACTTCGCCTATGAACGAATAACTTCGATTCGATTTAAAGATCGATCCTTATCGTACGTCAAAGAGAAAAATCTTGGAAGAGCTTCGAAAAGTCAAAAAAGAAAAAAAAAGAAGAAGAAGAAGAAAAGAAAAAATTCGATTTAGCTTTCCATAACCTTTTCAATTCAATTACTTCCACTATGTTGAAAGGAATGATTTAATTTGGGCTATAACGTTCATTCGACTTCTGAAAAGGAAGTTACTTTTTATAATACCTATGTTTAAAAAAAGAAAAAGGAAAGATAGAAAGAGAGAGAAAGAAACGCTTCTTTAAAGAGCCTTAATATTTTCTGAATAAATTATCTTTACTAAAAATCCTTATTAAGTCGTTCGGTCTTTATATTATATTTAATATTATGTTTGCGTTTTCAGTAATACTTGAATTTTTTAAAAATTCTTTGCAAATCGTACCTTTCATGAAAAATCTTTAAAATCATAAGCATCTAAAAATTAATGAGTTATTTGAAATATCAACCCTACATAACGATGATCGCAATATGAAGCATTGAATACCATTAAGATAGAGAGAGACAGAGAGAGAAAGATAAAGAAAGAGAGAGAGAGAGAGAGAGAGAGAGAGACAAACGTTCACGAATTTCTCCGTGAACCTTCATAAACCTATTTTATCTCAAAAGTCCGGCCACTTTAAAGCCGTCTTCCCAAAGCCAACACCCGACGGGGTGACTTGCATACGTGCAGAATGTCCAGACCCGAAAATAATCCTTGACTAGTCTGACCGTTTATAAATCATTTTCATAGCAATGTTCCGACGGTCATCCCCGTTGTTATGTTGACCTAACTCATGTGAAATCCCAATTATATCCAATGAAAAACAAAAGTAAAAACAGATGAGAGAAAAAGTGAAAGAACATTAAAAAATTAACAAAAAAAACCTGTTTAATTAAACGATCGATAAATTTTTTCTATTGGGACGAAATCGTATGGAGAAAGAAAAAGAGAGAGGGAGAGAGAGAGAGAAAGAGAGAGAGAGAGAGAGAGAGGAAAGAGAGAGAGAGAGAGGAATGAGAGAGAGAGAGAGGAAAGAGAGAGAGAGAGAGGAAAGAGAGAGAGAAAGAAGAATTAATTAATTTCGCTTTAAAAATTATAATTAAATTTTATCCTGTTTTACTATTTTGAATAAGATAGAACGAAAAAAAAAGAAAAAAGAAAGGGTTACGTCGTGCTTGTCTCAAAGCTATAAAAGGATAGTTTGTCTCCTTTGAGTCTCCTCACCCCTTTTACTCCATTACTCGTTTTCGGAAAGGTAGCCGCCCTTTTTGGGTGGGATAAAATGTGAGCCCATAACTATCCTACCGGTATATCCTTCGGTAACGTTATCTATCCCTGCGGTTAAGCCAGACGCGGACATAACGCCGTTCCTTCGTCCCAGCGGTCGACCTAATCCGCAAATCCCAGCACACGTCCCGATCCATTACCTCGGATATCTTCGTAAACCGAAGATGCTCAGTTTCGAGCGTGCGCCTACATCGTCACGATTGCGTAGCAAAAGACTTTCGCGAATTCTCTTGATTATCCAATACATCCACGATGTCATCAGTTATGAATCGAACTTAAAAGAACAAAGAAAAAAAAGAGATAAAAAAGAAAAGAAAGATTGAAAAGTAAAGTACAATTTTGTAAATAATGTATATGCATAAGATACAATGACATTTAAGTAACAACATTTCTTTTTTTTTCTTTTATCGGCGGAGATTCGAATGAATCATTTTGTTTTTCTTTTCTTTACTTTTCTTTTTTTTTTTGTTTTGTTTTATTTTCTTTCTTTCTTTCTTTTATTTTATTTTTTTTTTTTTCATAAAAAAACGTAACGAAAGGCGAACGAACAAAATTTCTCAACATATATTGATTTCAACATTTCAACGTATTGATTTATTGATTTGAAAAAGAATGTAATTTTGGCATGATCGAATTGATGCGTGAATTATCGTAAGGACGAAATTCTTGTAGAACCTAACGTTCACGATTCAAGTACTCATTATACCAGACTGCGTTATAGCATTTCGATATTAAACGTTGAATAAAATCTTATTGAACTCGAATAGTAGTACGTGTTAGCAGGTATGACGCGTTTGGTATTTCTTACGGAAACACGTTATAATATCGTCCCGATGCTCATCGTTTTATTACAGTCTTATCTAAAGCAGCGCTCTCATTCATAGTTAAATAGAGAAATATCTTAAATAAGAAGAATCATTTGAGTTTTTGTCGAGTAAAAAGTGAAGGTTTAAAAAAGACCGACTTTTATTCTTCATGAGAAAAGTTATCCGCATAATTTTTAATTATACCGAGAAGGATAACGAAAGTTCTGGCTTTCTCGATTGAAACTATCCGAAAGAACTTTTCTTCGTTTCTATGAGGAAAAAGAAAGAAATAGAATTAAAGAAAAGAGAAAAGAAATATCAAATCATTTGACAAGAAAAATCGTTTCAAAGAATCGAAGATTTTGCGAATCGAGTCGGGATCGAGGAGTCGACGTAGTTCGAGATAGATTCTCGAGACTTTTCAGTCTTCAAACCCGAAGGGACAGGATTAAATAAAAGAACCTACGTGAAGTTTCCAAGTAAGAGAACCAGAGTTACATCGTTTATTCTCTCTCTTCTTTCTTTATCTCTCTCCCTCTCTCTTTCTGTTTCTGTCTCTCTCATTCTTCCTCTCGACTGCCCTTGTCAAGCGCGAGGATTACTTCAACTTCGATAGGACATTCGATCTTCTAATAACTTTTGATATTCGACGCGAGAGATCCCGCTTTATCCACGTTCTTATTTTACCTTACCTAGATACGTAAATACATATCTATATATAGTAGTTGTACACGAAATGAACAAATTTATTTCATGCGCTGAACGGAAGTTCGTAGATCGATATTATCAGGAAATTTGTCGATGAAATTAATTGATGCTAATATCGTAGTGGGAGCACCGTCACGGTTATTAACTTGAAATGGTTCGCTAATGGCGTTTCCCATCAAATTCACGAATCCCTCGTCGTCGTGCACGAGTAAGTAAGCTAACGGATTTTCAAGTTCGTATTTTAAGCTATCTGGAGCAACGTATAATAAGACGTAAATTCGGTTTCCCTATGAATTATTATTCGCTCGATGAAGTTTTCGACGTTTCTCTTCTACGATATAATATACATCCTTAAAATTATTTATTTCTCAAATCGATTAGCGAATTTAAATAAGAATTTCAGACGTTCCTATTTTTTATATTCCTTAATAAAAGCAAAACACGTGCAATTTGGAAAATGCAAATTAAATTAATGAGAAAAGATGTTATCGAGATCGTAAGCAATTAAACGAATATAGTGAAAACCTTCGAAGGTACCGTTCGTTCTTTCTCTATCTCGCTTTCCCTTAACCTATAGCAAAAGCGCAATATATTTCTATAGGATCCCGCAGGAGTAATCTACATAATATTCGCGACGCCGATTAAAAAGCGTCTGCACGAGCCTGGCGAGGCTATAAATTAATATTCCGTTGAAGTTAAACAAGCGGTTGGGCCAACCCCAAACTTCTCTTCTCCCCTCCTCGTCCCTCATCATCCCTCCTCATCCCTCCTCATACCTCCTTTCATTTCACGTTCTCAGATTCGCACTAAGGAACTCGCAGCTTTCTCGAGAGATTCATTAAGGGACTTCGACCTGGCAAACGAGCCTTACTCATTGCGGTTTCTCAGGCATTTAATTAGTATCCGCTGATGTCGCCCTTTCTTCAAAAGAGTGTAAAGAGGACGGAAGGAAGGAAGGAAGGAAGGAAGGAAGGAAATAAGTAAGGTAAATGGGAAAAGGTAGGCTCGGTTATTTGTTTTACGAGCGCGACCAAAGTTTCTTTTTCAGCAAACTTCCTGTGACTCCGAACATCCTGTTCGTCTACGCGTTTCTTAAATACACCTTTCAAAACATCGAAAAGGTCCTTTCATTCAATTTTAAAAGAAACCAATACCGTTACTAACGTCCTTTGATTCCAATGGATTCTATCTTTATACTTTTTTCTGAATTAATCCAAATTTTCTCAATTAATATATCCATTCGAATACATATCTCTGAGTACTTTTCATTTTTTATTTTCAATGAAGTCGAATCGAGATTGAGAATCTGACATTGATAATTTGAAAATGACAATTATTAAGTAATTCATTTTCCTCGAAGAAAAATTTCATTTAAGGAAAAAGAGTATCATCTTGCGCGTGAATCTTTTATCTCGTTTTAACTAGCTATCCACTCAAAATGTTCTCTGCAATGGAAATACCTAGAACCTAGTAGAACTTGAATATTCAAGATGCGCTATACCACATAGGTATACTGTGCAATTTCGACTTAATAGTACCTCGAATCAATGGCTTTAATTAAGGGAACGTCTTACCATTAGGAAACTAGAATCGGAAGATTACTCCATTTATATTGTTAAAAAAAAAAGATGGGTAATTTCTCATTTTGATAAAGTACACTATATATGTATGTATGTATATATACATATATAAACTTATATGTATATATATGTATATACATATATATATATATATATATATATATATATATATATATTGATTCATATACGAACAACAGTTTTCCATCGCGTTTCTCTACGAACTTGTCTATGTTTCTTTATATCAATCTCTCTTTTTCTCACGATATCGATATATCGGTCGATATCAAAGTAGAAACTTCGAGTGCAGAACATTGCGAAATGAATTACTTATCGAAGAGTAACTCCCGAAGGATCGTAAAAACCAAACGGCTTCAGTTCTTAAAATCCCATGTACGATATGTTCGATCTATGACGTTTCTTGCTCATGCTCGTATTCTTATTTTTCTTTCGGTTTCTTTCTAGAAATAATAAAAGGATGAGAAAATATCAGATAACCATTAAGATTTCATACATCTGTTCTGCTATTGTATTGAGAAATTTATTCTCTTGATTGAGAACTAATTATATTGATAAAATTAATGTTTCATATTAGCGCGAACAAGTTAATGTACCCAGATATATGATTTATTTGCGTTATAGAGAAAGAAATTCTTTTACGTAAGAAATAGAAAATATTAAATAAAAAAAAAGAAAAAGGAAAAGCAAGCTTTACTTTTGATTTCTTTTCACGAGTACTTGTGAAACGTTCAATTAAATGGTAACATAGTCACAAGTTTCCAAAGAAACTTAATCTACTTTTGAAAGTCTCAAAACCACATTAGTCGAGCCGATTAAAATAAGATAAACGTTTGTGGTATGATTATGCTCAAGTAACTGTGTATCGGAAAGCAAACGTTTGCTGTTTGTATGGCAACGAACTACTTCTAATTCCAGAGTACGAGAGTATACGGATCGTAGAGAACTTTCAAATACGCTACGATTAATAGAATTCGCTATGTGAGGGAAGATATATCTCACGAAGGGTTGCCTCCAACTCGATTTCCTTCGACCTTCCAGAGATTCGCACGTGTACCTACGAACTTTGCTTCCATCGATGCCAAAGTTATCGAAATAATAGTTTTCCCAAGTGCGAACTGAAACTCTGATGGATAGTCGATATTATTAATGTAAAAGAAATAACTTCTCTCTCCCTCTCTCTCTCTCTCTCGCTCATTCTACGAAGAAATGAAGTTACACGAGGTCATTTCTATTCAGAATAAGCCATTTAAATGGAAACACGAAAACAGCTTAGTTTCTTTGATTACTTTTCAAAGAATAAGTATAGTAATTTTTAAGAAAACATTTTCTCCGAGTCAATTTTTCTTAATCATTCAGGAACGTCTTTCCATTTAATCATTTTACTCTCAACGATATCGAATTTATAATGACAAAAAAGGTATAAGTGAAAGAAAATAAAAAAAAAAAAAAACAAATAAAAAAATAAAAAACAAGGAATAAAATCTCGAATAGAAACAATTCGTAGAAAATGAAAACGACGATAAAGGATATATCTTAAATGGGGATCCGTTTCGTTGCTTAATCCGTTCGATCTTACCTTCCTACGAAATAGATTCTCCTTTGGTAATTTGCCGAACAGTAATGCGATTCTATGCGTTTATAGATCGAGGAGAATCTCGAAAGTGAATGGACGAGGACGAGATGATGAAGGTCACGATAGTGATAGGCTCGATGGGATCGAAAATGGTCGATGGTAGAGAAGACACGTAGCGACGCAACATGCGTGTAACGCGAGCCTGCTCGTCTTTTCCCACGAGAAACGAGCGAGAAAGGGGATGCTCGGTGATACGAAAAGGGTCCGGAGAGAGGTGGTGGAGTAGGAGGGTAATCGGCTTAGACTGTCTGACACGTACGACGCGTCCTGCCACTTCGTACTCACGACGTCTCTCTTTCCCTCTTTACGAAGATCTCGCTCATCCCATCCACGCCAGTAAATCGTAGAAAATTATGATTTGCATGCGTCTACTTCCTAACTGATTCATCCTGGATTCAAGTTAAGTGAATCACGTGAATTCAAGTTAATTACTACGAGCACTTGTCTCGCCATTATATAACGAGACTGTGAAGGTAATATTAATTTTTACTTATTCTGAAATTATAATCAAAATATATATTAATATTTTAATAAATTTTGATTAGAATTCAAAGCTGTTAATTTTATAAGTTAACTAATATAAATATATCGGAGATATATATGTATATAATATCATTTAATTAATTATAGAGGAATTAGGATTAAACACGAAAAGTAAACTAACACGTTAGCCCGTTTACACTGTATAGAGGATGTTCACGTTATTATTAAGTCTGAGTTTTTCTTGTAAGTTATGTATGTATTAGAAAATTATGTCAGAAAAAAAAATTGTTCTATTTTTTATGAGTCTAATGGCGTATATCAATTTTCATTTTCTTTACTTATATCAACTTTTAATTTTTTTCAATAGAAAACTTACATATGTATGTATTTGTATAATATGAAACTGTATATCAAGACAAATTCATTCATGTGCATGATCATGATTTTTAAAGGTCTTACAAGATTAGAAATGAAAGAAATATTTTGTATAAGACATGTCTTTTACGTTTACAAATATTTCTTACTGGTACGACCTACCTCGTTAAATGTGATTGTTTACTTTCTTCTTTTTTCTTTTTTTTTTTCTTGTTATTCACAGTAAAAATCTGCTTTACTATAGCTTCTACCGTTATAAGACAATTTAAGTATTACTTCAGAGAATAATCAGTGATATTTTAAAAAACAATGTATCGCTATTTAGTATAATAGCAGATAGATATGATACGGATTTATCACGAGTGCCATTCAAATAAAAGGCAGATAGTAAAGTGAAATATCTTTTTCTAAGTGAAATTTATCCTTGAATATATAATTTTAGTAAATTCAATTAAAATCACTTTACTTTACGTGTTATCGATTAAATAAAGAAGCTGTTCGTTTCTCTTCTGAAATTTCTTTATCTACTTCTTTTCTTTTTTCTCTTTTTGTCCACTCCCCCTTTTCTCAGTTTCTTTCTTCCCTTCTTAATTACAGAGAATTTGTTTTTCCTACCGTTCGGATATCGTCGACGGTATTTACCAGCTGGATTTCGTAAAACGGAAAAAAATACGAATAGATTCAATTTTCATAAATTTTCATAAATTCGAACCGTGGAACTGAATATGGATTAGCTCGGTCGGAGGTATTGCTCGAAGAATATCGATTTGTGGGTTTTAATAAGACAAACTCGAGCTCGTTGGAACGCGGATGGCGAATATTTCCTTTGGGTAAAGAAGTTTAGGAATAATAAACGAGAGCCGAAAGTAACCGAGAAAGAAACGACTTTTTTTCTATTCCTCTCTCTCTCTCTCTCTCTCTCTCTCTCTCTTTCTCTCTCTCTCTTTCTCTCTCTCTCTTTCTCTTTGAGGATGTATCATTCGATAAGAAATATCCCAAAATAGAATTGTTTATTGGAAAAATTTTATAATTAAATAAAACATTCTCTACTTTTTCCATTTATAAAAAGCACAAAACATTATCACGGAACAATTCGAAATCGTTTGTCGCCATCAACTTAGCCTTCTGTAATAATTAATAATTCCACTTTCGCGTCTGCTATTAATACGCAATAATCCAATAATCGGTATTCAACCGCGATCCATTTATCGAATTTCCACCAAGATTCGACCATCATTCATTATCGAATAATGTAGTCGTGGTGAACGATTCCTTTCACATAAAGCTACCAATATGATATACATACGTAAATATATATGTAAGTGTTGTTTCATTATCATTTAATAGAACATTCGATTTCTCTCTCTCGAGAGAGAGAGAGAAAAAAGAAAGATACTTTTGAAAAATAATTTTTTATTCTCGATTATATCGATCGTGTAGAATTTAAAGAAAAAAACACAATGAAAGTATTATAAATATCCATCGACGTTTAAAATAGGATTTTTCCATTAAACGAGTAATTCTGTTAAATAAAATGAATTACAATATCTCTTAAAAGAAGCAATTGTTACGCTTGGAGTTTTACGAAGCGGATATGACAGTCGGTGTTACGGGGGTCTTAGTTTCGTCCTTGCCCTGATGCAAGGGGGTGGAAAAGTAAAGTTATAGCTATTTTGGCAGCTGTTCTCGTACTAGCCATGGTAGCTTGGCCGGTGGTTAGTCAAATATTATAACGGCAACTACTGCCGCGTTATCGAGCGAGCGTTACGCGTGAAGCCACGCGTTTCTGGTATGCAACGTATATATGCATATACAACACAGTGTATAATACATAGTCACATACATATATACGATAAAGTTCGATCGTTTTTTCTCCTTGCTTTAGACCCTTTCTACCGAGCCAAAAAAGATGATTTAACACGATAATAAATTTACCTATGCCATTCGTAAACTCTTTTCGTGGAAACATATTTTTTATTTTACGACCGACCATTTTTACAGTCGACGTCAAACGACGAACGAAAAATACCAATTAGAGTTGCCGTTTTATCGGTAGCTAGATGAAAAAGTCCATATCAACGATCCATCGAAAGTCATTAACGTTTGCATTTTCATTAATCGTCACCGTCAATCATACACCACAATTCCATAAAGAATTTTGGAGACCACGATCTTTCTCTCTCTCTCTCTTACCTACCTACCTATCTGCCTGCCTACCTCCTCTCCTCTCCCACTCCGTAGAATTAAAATCACATTCGTTTGGATATGTCGAATATAAAGTTGGCGATAAAATTGCCTTACCCTCAATAAACTATTCATTTTATCGTCATTGTTATCGTAATATCAAGAAAATATTTCATAATTTAACATAATAGATTTCTGACCTACTTTTACTTCGAGCTTGCATTTACATAAATCTCATTTACATAAATTCGCTCGTAGCATGCCGTCGGATTACGGCATAACGCGCAGAAGATAGGCTCTATGATACACCCGAGGCCCATGAACAGTATAACTCGATAAATACACATATTTATCATTCCTTCTAATACGCTGTTATCGATTCGCCCTCGTTTTAACCTTCCATAGAGTTTAACTAACAAAACGATTTTCAACGATACAAATAATAACCTATTGCCTGTTAAAATACTTTTACCCCTTAACTACGAGATTACATCGAAGAATAAAAGTCTGTAATACGTAAAATAACAACGTTTTATCGGTCTAATTAATCGAACAAAGCCTTGGATTCATGAGGCAGAAACGAGGCTTATCTAGCTGATATATCTCACGTCCGGAATGCCCCAAGTCCAAAGTCGAACTGATACGCGTTGTAAACATGTTTGTAGCTATACTTTCTCTCTTTCTCTCTCTCTCTTCATTTTGTATACATGAACTGTACGAGTACAAAAGGAGAACGTTCGTTGGTTGATATACACACGATCATCCGGTCAACACTTTTCGCTTCGATTTACGAACGCATCCAGCTGAATCCATCGCTCTTAGTCTCTATGATGTCTCAATTACCGAGCCAGCTGTCTTCCGGAAGGTCGATTTGGGCCCTTGTATACCATTGGCTTTAACGAAGAGAGAGAAAGAGAAAGAGAGAGGAAGAGGAAGGGAGAGAAAGAGAAAGGGAGAGAGAGAGAGAGAGAGAGAGAGAGAGAGAGAGAGAGAGAGAAGTAGCCATTAGATCCGTGGCACCGATCTAACCCTATGATTTACTTGCCTTACGGACCGAAACTTCAAATTGGAGAATGGGAAGGCTTATAATTATGTCCAGTGCCGAAATGTATTACCGGTTATAATATATAGGCTTACTAAAAAAAAAAATTCTCTTGAGATAATTTGAACTGAGCCTACCGCTGGCCCAAATCTGCCATGACAAAAAATGCATTATACCAAATGTAAACTGGTTGGTATTAACGGTGATTCTCGTGAATCCAAGCTCGTTGTAAAACCCGAAGACCCTCATTTATTTAAGCTATTGACGATGCAACGGATATCTCTATTAAAATCGACAGGTGTGCTCTCTCTCTCTCTCTCACTCTCTCTCTCTCTCTCTTTTTCCAAATCATATTGCAAGTTTAGAGGAAAGATGTTAAAAGTATATTTTACTGATTTCGTGTTCTTAAGGAAAAAAAAAATCGTGCTTTGATAACTTTATTCTTTCGTAATTATTGAATCTTCTTTCATATGGAACTATATTTATATTGTGAATTGTTCGATTTTAAATCAAATTATCATTCGTCTTCTTTAAATATTCGCAAATATTTCATAACAAAATTATTATATACATAGAAAATACTCGAGTAAAATTTATTTATGCGTGGACTCGTTCAGCAGTCTTTTCTCTTTTTTTTTTATTTTTAAATAAAATGTGATCGTGCACGTAAAAATTTCTTCGATATAACAATATAAATATTAACAAGAGAGAGAGAGAGAGAGAGAGAGAGAGAGAGAGAGAGAGAGAGAGAGAGAGAGAGAGAGAGAGAGAAAGAGAGAGTGAGAGAGTGAGAGAATGAAAGAGAAGATTCGATAAAACTATCAATTTGTATGTACCAGTATAAATGATTGAGCACGCGCCGAGTTCCATTACGAAATGATGGTTTTGCGTGGTCACCGAGTATTTGATATTTTATCGGCTGTAATTTCCGGGAATGTAAAATAA